>NC_133326.1:115492043-115582894 GCF_042186555.1 Aquarana catesbeiana | reverse complement strand
CCCACAGAGTAAGTGTGGTGCTGGATGACCTACCAATCGCAGGTGAGAGGGTGGTCATTTGCCGCGCGACCCCCCCCCCCCCCCCCCCCCCCCCCCAGAAAAAAAAAAAAAAAACAGCCGCCACTGGATTACAAAGGAGGGGCTCATATCAAACAAATTAAAGAGCTATAATAAAGGCTACCTTAAAAAAAATAGACCTCCTATACGGGCCTGCTCTGTGCATACCTCCTTTTCTGGAGTCTCCCAATGGTGGCGGCATCTGCTCCTTCTCTTCTATGAGTACCCCCTCAGCAAACTGTGGGCTGAGGGGGAGCTCATGCAGGCATTCCATAGGCACACACAGCCCAGTTAGGCTCTGCCCCCTACCTCCTCCTCACTGGATGTGACTGACCGCAGCAGTAGCCAATGGCTCGCGCTGCTTTCGGTGAGTTTTGTGTCAGAGGGACACCTGTGTGAAGAAAGAGCAGTGCTGCTGCAGACGGGCACAGCATTGGAATAAAGGATAGGACTCGGGTAAGTATTTAAGACAAAGGAAGCAATTAGTGGGACCTTTTTTTACAATAATGCAGGGAATGTTTTAAGTTTTAAAACAACTTTAAAATAAAAAAGGAGGTTGCCATTGCCTACTCTGTGTAATGATATTGCACAGGGTGGTTTCATACCTCCTAATTTTCAGTCCCCTGCCAGTGTCTTCTTATTCTTCTTCCAAGTGCCCCCATTGCCAATGCGGTGCTGAGGGGGCACGCATGCATGCTACTGAGCTGTGTGCATCCATAAACACACAGCGTAGCTCGGCCCCTCCCTCCTCACAAGATTTGACTGTCAGCAGCACTACTACTGCCTACAGTGAAGTCTGTGAGAGCAGGGAGTAGCTTTGCTGCAGATGGGCAGAGCGCTGGATCAGTGACAAGAGGCACATAAGTATTTAGGAATGGATGGTGGGTAAAAAAAACAAGTAGTTGGACATTTTTTACCTTCATGCAGAGAATGCATGAAGGTAAAAATGTTTTGGCTTTAGAACCACTTTAAAGTGATATTAACGTCTTGTTTTTTTGTTTAAAAGTAGCAAACATGTCATACTTACCTGCTCTGTGCAGTGGTTTTGCACAGAGCAGTCCAGATCCTCCTCTTCTAGGGTCCCTCGCTGGCGCTCCTGGCCCCTCCCTCCTGCCCCCCACAACAAGCAGCTTGCTATGGGGGCAGCCGAGCCTCTACTCTACACCATTAAGACACGGAGCCACGGCTCAGCCCTGCCCCTCTCTCTCCTCATTGGCTCACTGAATTTGACAGCAGCGGGAGTCAGTGGCTGTGTCTCAGCCAATCAGGAGGAGAGTCCTGAATAGCTGTGGCTCTCGTGCACATCGCTGGATTGAGATGGGTCTCGGGTAAGAATTAGGGAGGCTGCTGCACACTGAAGGTTTTTGATCTTAATGCATAAAATGCATTAAGATCAAAAACCTTCTACCTTTTAAAACCACTTTAAAGCTTAAGGTTAAAGCAGTTTTAAACCCAAAACCCAAAATGATATATATTGCAGATTACCAATCATTAGATGTGGTGGCTGCATTACTTTTCTTTTTTTTAGGCTTTTTCACCTGGGGATCTGACCAGTAACACACCACTAGATTTCATGGGAATATCCTGAGTGTTTAACACATTTCTGAGGTCCAGCAAACAGCTCCAGTTCTATGTATTCACCATCTAGCAGAAAGGTCCCCTGCAGGACAAAAAACACCAGACATTTTCCTTCACTGACTCTGAGTATTTTTTTCTTCTTGTATGTGTCAATAATCAAAGATTGGCTCCCTATGTGAAATAGTCTGCAGTTACAGCAACAGTTTTTGCTTTTTGGTTAAAGGTTTTAAATGAGTAAAAAAAAAAAAAAGCTGACCACATACTAGCTCATTATGAAATACTTGCCTTAGAATGAGGTGTCAGCAGCTGATCCCGGTCCACACCGAGGGAGCTGACATTTCTCCTCAGCGTGTCTTCCGGGTTCGCGGCTCAGCGCTGTGAGTGGCTGGAGCAGCAATGTCGTCACTCCCATGCAAGCGCGCGGGAGACTTCTTTCCGGCTAGGTCCGGCAGCGTCTGCCAGATCTTCAGCCAGACCTTCACAGCGCATGCGCCGCTGACGTCAATGAATATTTCCTAAACCATACAGGTTTAGGAGATATTCATTTTACCTACAGGTAAGCCTTATTATAGAACAACCACTTTAAGATATAAAGGCAAAAGGTTTTTTTTTTTTTTTTAACTCCTTTAAGTAGGAGGATTTGTTTCATCTCTGTGCATCACCTGAGGCCAGTCACTTCACTGAGTATAAGTCCCCGTTCGCTTTGGGGCGATTTGACATGTCAAATCGCATGCCAAATTACAGCCTATTGCTGGCAATGGCACTGTCTGAATCAGTGTGCCACCTCAAAGATTTCCAAAAGTAGTCCCTGCACTACTTTTGGCAAGTTCGAATCGATTTTAATAGGCATCTGTGCATGAACCCACACAGATGTCTTTCAAATTACCCCTGAACTCGCAATGAAATGCGGGTTTGAAATCATGCTAGTTCAGGGTTTACAACTACTTTAGTTGCCCAGGGGTCAGTGGAAGGAAAACATGACTTGTGTCCATAGTCAGTAAGAAGAAAAAATTGTAGTGTAAAGGTAGTGGCGCTTTTGTGCTCAAACAAATAATATAAACCATGAAAAAAAGGCACTGTATTATCCAAAATTTCCCGGGTCCTCTCAGATACCCATTTGGCTTTACCATAGAGCGAGGCTTGCACAGCACACTATACTGTAGCTGGGGAAAACAGCCATATCTGCACATGCTGTATACACCTAGTGCCGGTGCTCTATCGAAAAATGCCCCCGATGGGTCTGCACATGCGCAGTACCAAACGTCACTCTACCTGATATGTTGATCATCACAGCGCATGCGCAGATCGTCTGAGGCATTATCCGACACGCTATGCAAACAGCGGGGGAACGTAGTTTTCAGATTGAGCCTCGCTGTTGCAGGGTGGGTTGTGGGTGTGTTGAAGGGCGGGTTTTGTGTGTGTTGCAACACGCCCTTAGACACAGGCACAACCTGCTGTTCAACACACCAAACTCGCCCTTCAGCACATAGCGAGGCACAACCTGGCAAGTACGGTCTCCCTCTACTGTTTGCATTGCTTTGAATACTGTCTCCCATCGAAAAATGTCTCCGATCTGCAAATGTGCTGTGTTGACGTCACGCCAGCTGATCAACATACCAGCTGGAGTGACGTTTGGTACTGCGCATGCGCAGATCCATCTGAGGCATTTCTCGATAGTACACCGGGAAACAGGCACATATACATGTGAGTGCAATATTTACCTATTGCTTTTATACCAATCAATAAACTTACTACACTATGGGGTTGATTACTAAAGGCAAATCCACTTTGCACTACAAGTGCAGTCGCTGTAGATCTGAGGGGAAGCTCTGCCGATTTTATCATCCAATCATGTGCAAGCTAAAATGCTGTTTTTTTATTTCCCTTGCATGTCCCCCCTCGGATCTACAGCGACTTTACTTCCAAGTGCACTTACAGTGCAAAGTGGATTTGCCTTTAGTAAATAACCCCCAATGAGAATTTTTTTATGTCTCCTGTGGAGTCATTTTTACATCCTAGTTCTATCCTGAGGGAGCATTGTAGTGGAGTGGTGTCAGCAGTGGAACCAATCTGGCTTTCCAAATGCATTTTGACCATCCTGTATAAAGGGGTCAAACACCTCTGGTGAGTTGCCACCTTTCCATCGAGCACCTGTGGTGAAGTTCTCCACATACTGTATAGGAGCAATTAGTTTGGTGTTGGGATCTATCGCCTATGAACTACATGTTTGCATATTATGTTATTGGTTTTTATTCATGATTGCTGTTACGTATTCACAATTTTGGATAGTTTATTATTTAATACATGGTTTATATTTGTTTGAGCAAAAAAGCACCCCTACCTTTACATTTGTACTACTAACACCAGGTTATCTGTTCACTCTTAAAGGGGCAGCTACAGCATCACTCACTATTTCACATAGCGCGCCAATCTTTGGTGAGGTAAATGTCTGGTGGTTTTTTTTGTCCTGCAGGGGATCTTTCTGCTAGATGGTGAATACATAGAACTGGGGCTGTTTGCTGGACCCCAGAAATGTGTTAAACACTCAGGATAGTCCCATGAAATCTAGGATGGTTGGGAAAAATTCTTGTACTAATTGCATGTAATTATTTTTGTTAGTGAATGCCTATTTTAATTTTTGGTTTGTTTTTTATTTTATATATCTGTCTGGAGCTCCACTTTAATGAAATGACTTAATTCCTTCCACAAAAAAAAAAAATAATGAAGTACTTGTGAAAGATAAGATAAAGATAAAAGTCAATACTTAACTGTCTTGCTTCCTGTACCATTGATCATTGCTCTCTTGGAGGGATTTCACTGCCTGTGGCATCTATTATAACACAGGGCACAGTATTGATTTAGAGGCTGATGGATGGAACTGCATGGCTCAGCGGTAACAAGGCATCGCACATATGTGGAAGTGTTGGGTGCTGAAGATCCTTCAATTGTAATTGTAGTACAAAAAAAGTGCGAACAGGTAGGATTTTGAATGCAAAAGGCACATACTATTTCTCTTCGACATTAACGTTTTCCCTTAACGTCTTTCAGGACAGCACTTCAGAGAGTGACTCCTCCCCTTGCAAACAGGAAACACCTCTTCCACCAAACTTTAAAAGGAGGCACCTTTCCACACATTGTCAGTTTTTGTGTTTTCCTCTGGAGGGAACACTGTGGGGAAGTCAGGGCTCTCAGATGCTGTCCTGGGAGCTCAGGTTTCCTGTGTTTTCCACCAAATGTTTGTTTTTTACTTATCTCATGGGAGCTGTTCCTCCCATCCACGGCTATTGTTAGATGCTGCTGGCTGGGCTCCCTCTCCCTCTTCATATGGGCTCGGGGTGAGTCAGACTGTGGTGGGCATCACTCCTAGGCGGCGGCAAGGCAGGCGGTTGCCGTTCAGTTTGTTGTTTGCTTCGGTCCACCGCCTTTTGCTTATTTTCGCCGCCGCCATCTTGGGAATGGCAGCGGGGCTCCATCCGCCGGAAGTGAGGCATCCAGGAAGGGGGTGGCACCCACGGAGCAGGCGTACGGTGTCATTTCCGCCGGAAATCGCAGAAGAAAAGGGCGCTATTGGAGTCCGGAACTGGCGTTTTTAGCCACATAACACACACAGAAAGTGCTCCTCGATGGCAGCAGCAAGTGGGATAGGCACCAGCAAGGCCCAGGTAAGGGGGAGTTGTATATTCTCTTTCTCTTTCTCTTTCTCTCTCTTCCCCCCACGTGGCAGGGGCCTGTCTGGGGGCACATGAGGCAGCTTTAGTTATCACTGTGCACCTGTGGTGAGCGTCATTGAAGAGAAGGACAGGTTGTCTCACTGGGATGGTCTCTCTTTTTGTCTCATGGCCAAGAGCTCTGATCCAGTGGCAAAAAGGAAATGCCCTTCATGTAAAGCTAAACTACCTGAAGGATGGAAGAAGACTTTATGTCAAGCCTGAATTGATTCGCTAATTAAAGAAGAAGCTTCTTCCACTTGCAGCGACTTGATTGCATCTGTTAAAACAGAGCTTGATGCGACTATTCAATCATTTCGCTCTTCTCTAGCAAACCCATCCCTGAGTCAGCCAACTACCTCACAGTCCTCTCAGGGATCACTTGTAATCCCGACGGTGGAGACTGAGGCATCTCCTACCCCAGAGGGACATTCCCCCTCCCAGTCTGCAGAGGAATCTGATGAGGGGGAGGAAGGAGAAAATTTACCTTAAAAATTTAAGTTGTCTTTAGAACAGGTAGATGGCCTGTTTAAAAGCAATCTATACCACACTGGGTCTGGAAGAGGAAAGAAAAGTTATCTCTGCATGACAAAATGTATGCAGGGCTCAGCGAACACAAAAATCGCAATTTCCCAGTACACTCAGTTATTTCCGAGACTATTAAAAAGGAGTGGACAGAGTCAGAGAGAAAACCTTTCTTTCCTAAAGCCTTAAAAAGGCGTTTCCCTTTTGATGAAGATCCAGCGGCGGTTTGGAACGAAAGCCCCAAACTAGATGCCGCATTTTCCCAAGTCTCGAGGTCAACAGATTTGGCATTCGAGGACATGGGGGTGTTAAGAGATCCCATGGACAAAAGGATGGATCAGATACTTAAAAGGGCTTGGCAATCCGTCATGGGGAATCTTAAACCTGCTATGGCGACTACTGTGGTATCCAGGAATATGGAGTTCTGGTTAGATCAACTTAAGGCCCATATTTCAGCAGACTCGCCAAAACAAGAAATTTTGGATTTGTTCTCGACTCTGTCAGCCGCTGTTGCCTTTATTTCTGATGCCTCAGTAAATTCAATTAAGATCTGCAGCCTTAGCTAACTCAGCCAGAAGGGCTCTGTGGTTAAAAACGTGGGCAGGGGACGCGGCATGCAAAAATAAGCTGTGTGTGATACCGTTCCTGGGAGACTTGCTTTTTGGTCCTGACTTAGATGCAGTTCTAGATAGAACAGCTGATAAAAAGAAGTCTTTCCCTATCAAAAAGAAAAAACAGCCAGTTAAACATTTTTTTCGTTCCCAAAGGGCTCAAGAACAATCCAAACCCCAGGAGAAAAGGAAAAACTGGGCATCGGGGAAGGGAAAAGGAAATGTCCTTTTCCATCCTCCTGCAGCCTCCGATAAAACACAATGACTTGTGCGTACCAGTGGGGGCGAAGGCTTCAAAGTTTCCTTCCCCTTTGGGCCAGCATGACAGAAAATCAATATGTTTTAGACATGCTGTCCCAAGGTTACAGGATAGAGTTTTCGGATCGCCCTCCTGAAAGATTCTTTGTAACAAATTTACCAAGGGATCTAACAAAGGGCCTGGCTATGAAGAACCTTTTAAAGGATCTGAGGCACCAGAGGGTCGTGATACTAGTATCCCCAGAAGAACAGGGTCAGGGCTTCTATTCAACCATATTTTTGATAAGAAAACCATCCAGAAACTTCCGTCTTATTCTCAACCTGAAACCACTGAACAAGTCGGTCCTATACAAAAAGTTTTGTATGGACTCAATTTTCACAGTCGGGAACATTCTGACAAAAGAATGTTTTATGGCATCAATCGATCTGAGGGATGCTTACCTTCATGTTCCTGTAGCACCTCAGTCCCAGAGATTCCTGATCTTTGCGGTGAAGATGGGCAAAGAGATTATACATCTTCAGTTCAGGGCCCTTCCCTTCAGCCTGTCGTCAGCTCTGCGTATTTTTACGAAAGTAATGGCGGAAGCTCTCGCCCCTCTTCAACTCCAGGGGATTGCGGTAATCCCATATCTGGACGACCTCCTCTTTTTTTGCCCCATCCAGGGAAAAGTTGCAGGGGGATCTGAACACAGCCCGCAGTCATTTGGAGTCACTAGGGTGGATAGTGAATGTTCAAAAATCGAATTTCTTTCCAGCCCAACAAGTACTTTTTCTGGGTTACTTGATAAATTCGGTGGAACAAAAGATTTTTCTCCCATAAGAGAAAAAGATCAAGGTTCAGAGGGTAGTAACGACACTACAGACAAACCAGCTGATTTCAGTCCAAAGGTTTATGTCGGTTCTGGGGACATTAACCTCTTCTATGCCAGCCATCCAATGGGCAAGGCTGCATTTCAGGCCTCTCCAGAGGTTCCTTCTGAGAACATGGAACCACAGGACAGAGAGTCTAGATACGAAGATAAAGATCCCCACCAGAGTCAAACGTTCACTGTGGTGGTGGAAAAGGCATGTAGTTCTACAAAGAGGTCTTCTTTGGTCTTTTTCGACTGGAAAAGTGGTCACAACAGACGCCAGTGTGCAGGGATGGGGGGCCCACATGGGTGAGGCCTTAGCACAGGGAACATGGTCCCAGGTTGAGGCTGAAAAATCCTCAAATTGGAGAGAGCTAAAAGCGGTCGCCCTAGCATTAGCTTTCTTCTCTCAAAGCCTCATAGGGTGCCATGTCCAGGTTTTGTCGGACAATGCTACTACCATAGCCTACCTGAACAAACAGGGAGGCACAAGAAGCAGGGCTCTTCACTTGCTGTCCGTAGAGATTCTGGAGTGGGCGGAAAACCACTTACTATCACTATCCGCAGTCCATCTAAAAGGCACGTTAAACGAAGTAGCGGATTATCTGAGCCGACAGTGCAGAAATCGGAGTGGAGTCTGAACAAGGAGGTGTTTGCATTGATCACCAGAACTTGGGGCCTTCCGCAGGTAGACCTGTTTGCGTCAAGACAAAACACACAGCTCCAGCAATTTTTCTCCCTTCAGAGAGACGACAGCTCTCAGGGGATAGATGCTCTGGCGCATCTGTGGAATTTTCACCTAGGATATGCTTTTCCTCCATTCAGGTTGATTCCACTAGTGTTGAGAAAGATACTAAAAGAGAGGGTATCAATAATGTTGATTACTCCATATTGGCCAAAAAGAGCTTGGTTTTCCACAGTTCTACAGTTGGCAGTCAAACCATGTTGGCATCTTCCGCTCAGTCAGGATTTGTTGATTCAGGGGCCAGTACATCATCCAGATGTAGGCAGGTTAAAGCTCGCTGCCTGGTATCTGAGGAGCAATTGCTGAGGAGCAAAGGCTATTCAGAAAAGTTAATAACTACGATGCTTTCTAGTAGGAAAAAGGTAACCAGGGGTATTTACGCCAAAGTATGGAAAGTCTATGTTTCTTTCTGTCATTCAGAACATAGGGAGGTTAAAGACCTAGTTTCTGTGCTAGAATTTTTGCAAAAAGGTGCAGACAAAGATCTTGCGGTCAGCACTCTTAAAGCGCAGGTGGCCGCCTTGGGAGTTTATCTGGAGAGATCATTATCTTCAGAAACTCTGATCATGAGATTTTTCAAAGCACTTTCCAGGTCAAGACCGGTCCCGGTAAGACATTTTCCAAATTGGGATCTCTTGGTGGTTCTACAAGCTCTTGTAAAGGAACCATTTGAGCCTTTACAGACCATTTCCCTAAAGAATTTAACTTTTGAAAACTTTTTTTCTGGTCGCAATTACTTCAGCAAGAAGGATTAGTGGACTACACGCCCTATCAGTAAAGTAGCCTTTTTTGCCAGTTTTTCCAGATAGTTGTCCTTAAGGTAGACCCTGGTTTTTTACCAAAAGTGGCAAGTTTTAATAACAGGTCTCAGGAGATTATTCTCCCAACTTTTTGTGCTAACCCTTCGGGTAAAAAGGAAGAGCAGTTCCACAATTGGAAGTAACGGGAGGGTTTAGAGCTTCAGATTCATTATTTATTCTTTTTTCTGGAAACAAAAAAGGCCACCAAGCATCAAAAGGATCATTGGCTAGATGGCTTAAGACAGCTATTTCTGTAGCCTACTCTCAGATGGGTTTATCTCCCCCCGCTGGGAATTAGGGCTCATTTAATGAGGGCCCAGGCCACTACATGGGCAGAAAGAGCTGGTGCCACCCCAGATCAGATTTGTAAGGCGGCTACGTGGTCAAGTTACTTAACGTTTGTCCGTCATTACAGACTGGATCTCCTGTCAGCAAGGGATCAGGCTTTTAGCAGAAAGGTTCTGCAGGCTGTGGTCCCTCCCTAGGGGGGTAAGTCTCTATTATCCTCTCAAGTGCTGTCCTGAAAGACATTAAGGGAAAATTCAAGTTAGACTTACCGGTAACTTATTTTCCAAGAGTTTTTCAGGACAGCAGCATCCTGCCCTATTTTATATCTATCTATCTATCTATCTATCTATCTATCTATCTATCTATCTATCTATCTATCTATCTATCTATCTATCTATCTATCTATCTATCTATCTCTCAATTATGTGTTCCAGTTTGGGGCCAGAGGTTCTCTACTACTACTGACAATGTGTGGAAAGGAGCCTCCTTTTAAAGTTTGGTGGAAGAGGTGTTTCCTGTTTGCAAGGGGAGGAGTCACTCTCTCAAGTGCTGTCCTGAAAGACTCTTGGAAAACAAGTTACCGGTAAGTCTAACTTGAATTTTTTTTTTTTTCTTGCTTGCCTTCATCGTGCACTGAGCTGCGCATGCGCAGCTCAGTGTACAATTTCTGCAATGCCAAATAAATGAACACCCGTGCATGTGGCCCTGCTAATCAAAACTGCTGGAGTTTGGTAACCGGAAGAAATAAAGATGTCAGTGACTGGAGAAGGGAGGTCTGGGATACTGCAGAGCTGGAGTGAAGGTGAGTATAGTTGCTTTGTTAGGCAGGGATATCTCTTCAATTCTGCAAAGATCAATGGTGCAGGCAGTGAGCCAGGTAGGTATTAAATGTGTTGTTTGTTTTGTCTTTTTTTTGTTTTGTTTTTTACAGGTGTTTCTTCATTACATTTTTTTTTTGTGGTGTTAGGGGCTGGAGTTGCTTTAAAATTACCATGTTGCTAAACTAGAAGAAATAAACACCGTCTACTGTGAATTGTCTACTTTAAAAATAAAAATTCAGCAGTGAAGGAGTATATACTTCATGCAGCCTTATGTCACCACCTACTGATCATCTAACGCAAGCAGAGCGCTAAAAGAATTTGTTTTATCAGGGGTTGTAACGTGCATGAACATAACAGCAAAAGAAAGACCATTAGTCTGCACAGAGGTAATTCTCAGTACAGCGGTCGCTAATAGTGACAACACTATTTATTCCATGTATACTGGGCAGTTGTCCTCGCAGGCAATGTTTTTTTTTTTTATCTGAATCCTGAGTTTAGCTTTGTCTGTCGGCCCTAAATCTTACATTTTCTTAAATAGTTTTTTTTTTTTAATTCAATTTAGCACCAGGAGGATGCTTACATTGAATGAAAACCGTCCCTTGTGCTGGTGGCTGCAGTAACTGGATAAGGCGGACCTTTCATTCATCTGCCCGTCCTCCATTCATAGAGCGCATTTCATTCTGAGAAGTGATAGTACAGCTATTAAAAATGAAGCAGGGCCGCTAGGGGGCTCATTAAAGCAATGTTCAGCCAGTTCTGCAGACAGAAGAATGGAGGGGAATGAGGGACCAGCTGTTTTTGTGGAGAGGTCCCCCAGCATCTGCATAGGTTATGGGAGGACGTGCACCATTTACAACAGGAGGAGGGCTGGTATGTACTATTCAAAAAAGGCTTTTTTACACTTTAAGAGATAGAGATATATATATATATATAATATACCAGCAAAAGGGACACATTTCTTTCAATGTATGTAGTGTCCCTACTGCTGATAAAACGGTAGAGATAGAGAGATTTTATATATATATATATATATATATATATATATATATATATATATATAATCTCTCTATCTCTACCGTTTTATCAGCAGTAGGGACACTACATACATTGAAAGAAATGTGTCCCTTTTGCTGGTGACTGAGCTTTAAAGTGTTTCATTTCTGAGAAAATGAAAAGGTGAACTAACATCCTACAGTAAATTTGTGCCCTTTTTATATTTGGTGTGTCCAACAAAGATCTGCAGGAGTTGGCTATTCTATCAGTTTCTAAGTGACTCCTACATTTCATAATCAGTATATGGTATTTCATGTCTTTACAGGGCTGCCTGTGTTTCCCGGTCAGTTAAACCTTGGGCATGGACACTCTCACAGAAGCCCTCGCCGGAAGCTTCTCGGTTTCTTCACAACTTAACAGCCCATCTGCTCCCCACCCGCGATTGGCACAATACAAGGGCAAATACAGCTCTCTAGAACAGAGTGAACGCCGGAGGAAACTTCTGGAGCTACAAAAAGCGTGAGCTATAGGACATTTTTGACTGAAATGTTGAAACTTTGGATATTTAGGGGTATGGATTATTTCAACATCACCATGATAATTATTGGTTTATTGAAAAAATAGAATTCTCAAGGTGTTGGCAATGTATAACACTAAGCAGTAAAGAAATCTTATTAGTTAAAGTGTATCTAAACCCAAAAGTGTAACATGATGCGGCTCACCAGACCTTTGATGTGGTGGATGCTTCTGTAGACTAGCGGTTGAGGAGTGGGGGCCTAAAAATAGTCAGGACAAAGTTTTACTGACCCCAACCAGCCACCTCAACATAACATGGTGACCAGAGGGAGTAGTACACATGCTGCATCAAATTCATACTACAGAAACCTCTCCCTCTCTTCTTGATTATAAGTGGTCCCTGTAGATAACTGTAGTCCCCGAAGATGACCTGGAATACTGTAGCTAATAAGAGTGCAGGATACACAGGAAGGAAGTCATCAGCCCACAAGATTTTTGGCTGGACCAACATTTATATTTTGCGCTTACAGAACATATAAACAAAATGTTCCCATGGTATTTTTAAAGGACCAAAAGGGAGCAAATTTCATTAAGTAATAGCAAATAAGTAATAGCAATCAATCAGAATCTAAATTGTTTTGGTCTAAATTTAGCAAAGTGAATTCCAATCGGTTGCTTGGGGTACAGCACCTAAATCTTCACCCTCAAAAAAAAAAAAAAAAAATCTGTCCTCCTCCACTCTACTGCACTAATCTTCTTTTTTTTTTTTTTTTTATTTATCTTTTTTTAATAAAAAATGTTCGATCCCACCCTCCATGGATGTCACCCGCCTAGGCGAATGATGTGTACTGTGCCTCCAGGGATATGTACGTCACATATCCCAGAAGGCATAGTCGTTGATTCACAAGAGGGGAGGGTCTAGCAGTGCATCATCGGGAGGCCTGCTGGCTGAGCCTGAAAGAGCTTGCAGCCTTCCAATGAAGTCACGCAAGAACATGGCGACGCCACCACACCAGAGGTGGCAGAAGAGGATCTTGGCAGGATAATGCTGGGGGGGTGAGTATCTGAACTGTGCAGAACCCCCAACCTAGTAAGCAGGGGTTAAAAAAAAATGGAGGGGGTGGGGAAATCTGCTTTAAAGTAGATGTAAACACTAAGGGTCCAGTCACACTGTTGTGAGGCAGTATTTTTCAGAACCGGAGCGGCTGTGAATAACAACCACTTAGACTTTAATGTGTTCTTTGCTTAAATTTTTATGTATTGGAGAAAATATTATTTTTTTGATGCTTTGATGTAACCTTTTTAGGAAACGGTTAGACTATGTAAACCATGCCCGTCGACTGGCTGAAGGGGACTGGACAGAGAAAGAGGAAGAGAAGATAGATGACAAACAAGAAAAAGACGATGGAGTGGGGGGTGAAGAGGAGGAGATGGATGTGGATCCTGGCAAGAAGCTCCCAAAGCATTATGCTAACCAGGTCATTTACATGTAGAGCCTATTATTTCATTCATTCATTTTTTGTTATTTAGTACTTTGATATCATGGGTTGGTTTCATATTTCATGCTTAGCTTATGTGTTTTCAATCATTCTTTATGTATTGTCTTCTTAACCCTCCAGATAATGCTCTCTGAGTGGTTAATAGAAGTCCCTCCAGACCTGGCTGATCTCTGGCTCCTTGTAGTGTGCCCGACTGGGAAGCGTTCCTTGATTGTGGCATCTAGGGTGAGCTATTTGTATTTATAACACAACATCTGCATTAAATAGCTCCTGAATTAGTCCTTCTTATACATTTAAAGAAACTTTTTTTCTATATAGGAGTGGTAGATGTGTTGTTGGGTTAAATGTGTTATTGGTATTGCTTGTAATTATGGTTCAGCAGTTTTTAATGAATCGAATGCTGATTAGCGTGCAGAGCTGAACAATAATTACAGGGGTTCTGCCGCTCAGCTTACTAGCATTTGATGAATCCATAAAGCTGCTCGGGTGGATTTTTTAAAACTAGAGGGGGAGGATTGCAAGAACAAACTTGTTGCAGCTATTTTTCTGCTCAGTGGCATTATGAAGTCTTCTATAAAACCATATATGGAACTGAAATAAGCTGGCATTCAGGTATATGTATTGTAAATTAAACTATTAATAGAGAGAAGGAGACCTCCAAGCTTTAAGCTCATATTTCAATTTAGCAGTATATCACGTGCCTCATTAGGCTAAATTTTGCTATGTGGAAAGCATTGCAATAATTTATCAAGACAATTTAGATCATTCTTTTCAGCAATTTCCAAACTTATTAATTTAACCCTTTATTTTATCAAAGCTTGCTCTTTTGTCTTCTTTGGGGATGACTAATGTGGGCTGGTATCGCTTTGCTTGAAAGTTACTTACCAGCCCTTTATAATTGAATTGATTGCCTGGAGAAATTGATGGTTTAGAAGTTTCTAAAACACTTATTAGATTAAGAAGAAGCTGTCAGGGCCAGGAGCCTTTCCCATCTGTGTGGAGGAAATGGCAATTTTTACTTCCTCAGTTTTAAAGGGTGCTTGCAGAGCATGTTCCTCCTTTCTTCCTGGGGAAAAGTGGGTAGATCAGAGTCCTGGAGGTATATTAAATGTCCTTTTGTGCAAAGCTGGCTATTTGCCTGCCTAAAAGAAGACCGGCCTTAAAATAATTATGCAGAATACTGTTGTTCACCTCTTCTTCTAAAAATGCTATTCACCCAGCTGTTATAATGATTTGTATTCAGTACCTAAGCAATTGGAAGAATACAGTAGATATAAGGATTGGCAAACCAACCCTATGGTAGCACATATTTATGGAACTTCACTCACCATACAAACATGATTAGCAAAAAAGATTTATTGATATCAAAGGTAAGAAAAAACAAACAAACAAACATCATGCATGCATACGTTAGCATCAAAGCTATAAAAACAAGAGGACCATCTCTGGACAGGTGGTGCAAATCCACCCAAGTTGTAGAGGCACTGAGAATGCTGTAATACAGCTGGGATGATATCCCCAGGTCTAAACGACCTATGAAAAGTGACCCAAATATTGAATCGAGGTAAAACTTATTCCAAAAAGGGAGGATAGATATGGTCATACCATGAAGTAAAAGCTATGAGATGATATCAGTAGTTCTCCCGAATTGCATTGAAGAACTGTGGACAAGTGGATGATTGTATTACAGTAGAAGGTGGCTGTAATGAAGTGGGGGAGCGTTGCTGGGTAACAGTGGTCAAAAGGAGGTATGCAAATGGAATAGTGATAACTTTGGATGACCGATAAGGTACTGTGTGGCTCGCTGGAACCATAGAAACATAGTCCTGCTTGGCCCTTTACAGACTCGCTCTCAAACCCCAAATGAAACAGCAATATGAAGAGGTAATCCTTTTCAGAAAATTATAGTCTTTCCCAAAGAGTGGTAAATATATTTTACTTTACTTTACTTATCAGATTGTGATTCAGTCCACAGGTCCAGGGTCCGGGGGTAGATTTCTCCCTTATCTTTGAAAGCAGCAACCTTGCAAGGTATGTAGAACCATGTATGGGTCAAAAAACATGTAGTCCAGAGATGGGCCTTACAGGCCTGACCGGTTTCACTGATCTCTGTCGGCTGTGTCAGAGGCTGGTTGCCAATGCAATCTCTGGTTCTATATTGGAATTGTGGGCATAGGCAGTAAGGCATTAGGTTCAAAATGTTACTCCCCTTAAGATCAATATGTTCAACGTAAACTATTGATAGGCGATATGGATTGTATAGAGTAAGCAAGATGTCTGGACTACAAAGAAAGGGGCCATATAGCCAAAAGAGTATATATATTGTTGTAAGTCCCATTATGGACAAGAGAAAGATTAAATATGTTCCAGAGAAAGAATTAATCTTACCCTAAAAATGGATGTCTAGGATATATAGCATGAAACGCAATGATTGGAGACCTAAGGTAGTAAGGTGCATCTTGTCAGGAAATCAGCCGATCTCAGCAAGGAAAAGGGATCTATAATATAGAGCATATAAAGCAAAGATAACATGAGCTCACAGTTCTGACTCATGGATCCTTAGAACATCATTAACACCAGAAAAGAAGAAAGGTATAGTTTTACCTTCTTGCATAGACCAATGAATCACAAGATGGTATGTCTCCCCCCTACAAAGCAGAGGAATCAACTGCCAAAGGGCTGCTGGGTATGCTGCGGGCAGGGTCCTAATTGAACCAAGAACTATCCACACCATCACAGCAGGCCTCTCCCTTCCCCACCTAAGTCCCCGCTATAGTGCAGGGAGAATCCCCGCATCATGGGAGCCGCTGAGGGTTGCTTGTCGCCATCTCAAGTGAGGTACACCCTTGGCTGGACTGGGTGTACCAAGATGGCGTCGAAACCAGAAGTGCAAAATTGAAGTTCACATGAACCGAAAAAGGCAATAACAAAGCAGTAATACACCCGGGATGGGTGTAGGAAGATGGTGCCCGGCCGGAAACTAAAGTGTGTCACATCAGCAAGCCCCCAAACCCGGGGGGGGAAATCACATATAAACAAAGCAAAAGACAACATAAACTACAAGTTATCACTAAAGGCCAGGTACCATATATTAGCAATAAAACGATGTATTAAACCAAGGGCATGTGAAGACAAGGGACAATTGGCCGACAGGGCACAGCATGAACCTGGACTCTATCATACTCTGCATGTGTACAAGTTTTTCTGGAACTCAAATTACTTCTTAGAAAAAAAACATGAGGAATGTATACAAAATAAACACATAACCTGCATAGGAACACTACATAATTTTTGTCTATTTAGAAGGAGGGAAGGGAAAGGGAGTGGGGGGTGGTTTATTTGGTGGTTTAAACCAATAAAAAAGAGGAAGGGAGTAAGAAAAGTTGCATTCAGTACCTGTATGCCCATATGAGGTACCGGCAGACAGTTATACTGAGTGTCTGCAGGAGCCTGGTCTGCTGATGCAATGCCTTAAGCCTGGTACGCGCTATAAGTTTTCTTTTTTTTTTTTTTTTTTCTGTTCAACCCGGCGAGTTAAACGAAAAAAAATCTGTCAGCTCTGGTCAGAGCCGCTGTGCTAACACTCCGACAGTACAGAGATCGCTTAGTACAGCGATCTCCCCCAGCTGAGATGTTGTGTTCTGATAGGGGGAGGCCCCCCCCCTCACCAGAATGCTGATCGGGAGCTGGTCAGCTGCTGGTTTTCCAGCATGCATATCCAACAAAAACTGGACAAACGGCCGGCGTCTGGCAGACTGACTGCAATACACATGGGCCGAGTGTCGCCTGGCATTCGGCTTGTGTATATGGGGCTTTACAGGCTGCAGAGTAAAAAAATATTAAATGTACGTTTTTTTTTTTTTGTTTTTGTTTTTTTTTGTACATGCAAAAAGATGTGCATTTATTTGTAAAAGCTGAACTTAGACTTTAACCCCTTCCCAACCTCACTATAGCCGAATGACGGCTACAATGCAGGCTTACTTTGCCGGGAGGGCATCTACTTAGATCCTCCTGTAAACGCGCTGCCCACATGCCCCCCTGTGGCGTGCGGGCAGCGTGCTCTGTGATCCCTGAGCCCTTTGAACTCGGCTGATCACAGATCGGGGTAAAGGGTCAATCACAGCGGCCCTTTACCATGTGATCAGCTGTGTCCAATGACAGCTGATCACAGATGTAAACACAAGCAGGTTAACGGCTTTTTTCCTCGTGGTGACAGCATGAGGAAAGAAGAGGAAAGTCGATAACCGGCTTGTATTAAAAGGACATCGGCACTGATAATCAGGGCACTGATTATCAGTGCAGTCCCAACAGTGCCCACCAGTGCTGCCAATCAGTGCCTCCTCATCAGCGCACATTCGTGAAGGAGAAGAATTACCTGAATGCAAAATTTTATTACAAACTCTGAAAAATGTTTTTTTTTTTGTTTTTTTTTCAAAACTTTCTGTCTCTTTTCGTTTAGCAAAAAATAAACCCAGTGATGATTAAATACCACCCAAATAAAGCTCTATTTGTGTGAAAAAAATTATAAAAATGTAACTTGGGTACAGTGTTGCATGACCACACAATTGTCATTCAAAGTGTGACAGCGCTGAAAGCTGAAAATTGGGTGAAAGTGCCCAGTAGGCAAGTGGTTAAAAGTTTATTCCTCCTTTTTGGATAGAGAGAGGAGCCCTACAAATCATTCCTTTATGCCCCCTTGTGGCATCTGCAAATAGAACTGCTGGTTTATGATAAGAATACAGCCTGTTATAGGGCCGTTTATCCCAAACGGCATACAGCTATTTCAGGCTAGTTGACTATCATCAGTGAAGTGTATGGAAACCACTTTTCATATATATATATATAATAGGGCTTATAGACCAACACAATGAAACAACCAGACACATTATAGTGAGGCTGTTCCAAAAGCACTACCCCATAGTTCATGGTTTCCACATGCTGCACTGATAATGATCTGCTTGCCTGAAACAGCTGTGTATAGTTTGTAATAAATTGCTGTATCTGTACTTACTATAAATCTGTGATTCTGGATTTGCAGTTGACCACATGAGCATAAAGAAATAAGCATAACAGTTGCTTATTGGTTAGCACTTCTGCCTTATAGCACTGGGGTCCACGATTGGAATCCCAATCAGAACACTACCTGCGTAGAGTTTGCATGTTCTCCCTGTGCTTTAATGGATTTCCTCCAGGTACTCCAGTTTCCTCCTGCACTCCAAAGACATGCTGGTAGGTTAATTGGCTTCTGTCGAAATTGGCCTAATAAGAATGTAAGAAAGCAATGCATGTGAGAGAGGGACCTTAGGCTGTGAGCTCATTGATGGCAGGGACTAATATGAATGTATAAATGTGTCAATTTTGGGGGCGTTTTATATAAATACCTGTAATAAATACATTTGCATGGCTCTGTCCACTATCCTAAAAGGACGGGAAAAAAAACGAATTTATGGACCTTTCATGGAAGGTAAACCTGCAAGTAAATTCTGTTTCAAGTAGGCTGTACTGTGTTTATGACTTCCTTGACACTCATCGCTGCATACTTATTATAGGTCAGTGACCCAAGTACTGAAGCTAGATGCAGCCAAACATTCAAAAGAATTCCAGGAACAGCAGCCCCCATATTTTTGTCATGATAGGTGTACTTGTAAATAAAGGTGCAGCTGTTGTGATTGGACACAAGTTATTCATGGGTTGACCTTTTTAATTTTACCACTCTTAATCCTGTTTTAGGGATCCACTGCAGTTTATACTAAGAGCGGGTATTGTGTAAACCGATTTCCTTCACTGTTACCTGGTGGAAACAGACACAACAGTTCCAGTGGCAAAGGTGAGGGATCTGTTGTGTAAGAAATTGGAAGAGTAACTGTTATAATGTACACGTTTGACTTTTTAGTAATAGTAATCGTACAATTAAGCATAGAAATAACAAATAAAAGTTTCAGTACACGTATAAACCACAATAGACTTAGTACATAGACACACGGTGTGTACCACAAACGCTGCGCTCTTCACAGTATGATCATTCACCTTAAAATCCATACTGCAAATGAGCTAGAGAGATAGATAAATAGATAAATAATGGCAAACAATTGGGGTATGTAACATTGAAAAAATTAAAGCTGAACTCCATCTTTTAATACGCTTTACACCAAGCTGACCCAAGCAAACCATGTCCCTTATTAACGTGAGGCTACTGGATATGCGGTTTAAACTCTATATAGCTGAAGCAGCATACAGCACTGTGTTCAGGGTGCAAGCCAAAACTTCCTGTCTGTTAGTGTATCAACAGCTGGAGTTCAGCTTTAAGAATTAAGAAATTATTTCAAAACAGACTTCTACAAACACATAAATATGGTAAAAAACACTAATAATATAATATTATTTCATGTGATGATCTTTCCAATTTAACATCAAAGTGACATATTATATATATATATATATATATATATATATATATATATATATATATATATATATATATATATATATATATATATATATATATATATATATGTATGTATGTAGCTGTGCCAACCCCAATATATAAACTTAAAGTGTAAAGTAAATAATCAATACTCAATTATATTAAGTTGACTTTTCCAACCAATATAGTGCTCACATCGATGTGTTCAACATATTCAACAATCAAAGGTAATTAAATAAAGTGATTCAGTGCAGAAAAGTGATTTGGTACAAAAAAGTCCCAGTGATGGTTCTTCATAAATGAATCCCACGTATCCAATATAAATTTGTGTTTGAACGATCCAAACGCTCTTGATTCACCACCACCTTCCAAAATTTGCACTCACCAGAAAACAGTAATCAAAAAGCCTTAAGGCTCTGTTTCCACTATTGCAACCCTAAAGTCGCAGGATTTTTCCGCGATTTCACAGTGATTTTTTGCCGCGATTTTGATGTGACTTGAAGCAATGCCTGTATATGCTTGAGGTCTATGGACCTCAAGTTGCATCAAAGTGGGACCAAAGTAGTGCAGGGACTACTTTTTGAAGTCGCTGCGACTTGAAGTCGCACAGATATGAACAGTACTCATTGGAAATCATGGAGTATGACTTGTCATGCGACTTTGCAGTCCCAAGTCGCATGACAGGTCGCACTAGTACAAACTGAGCCTAATAATGCCTGGTTCAGTTGGTTCTCTATACAGGTATACCAGAGATTTGCCCAGTAGATGCAGCAATATTCTTTTCATATGCCTCCACCATTTACCATTCTTTGAGTCTCATGAAAAAACAAACGGCCATCATTGCACAATATTCCTCAGTTAATTTGTCTTAAAAATATTAATCAGATTGTTCACTCACATTTACTTGTGCCTTTAGACTGGAACCAAGTCTGTCCAGCGTTCCAAACTAAGCCTGTGCTCGCCGTTCCATCTCAGGAAGCCGGCGTGCGGTTCAAGCCTCGGCTTCAGTGCGGGTCAGATGTGACGTCAGCATCGCTCAACTAGCCTCAACGTGTTTTGCATAGATTATGCGTCATCGGGGAGCTTCCCTTAGTCCGGGGTGACTAATAAGCTTTATTTGACCAAACTTAAGTGTGAGGTGAGCACTGAGGTGAATAGATACAAAGCACAGATTTTTGGGGATCTGTGAAGACTCAACAAGTTACAATATTTTCTAACATTTTCATTAATTAAATATTTGATTGCACTCGAGCACGGGATTTATATTATCACAAGATGAAATACACATGAATGTATTATATTATTGTATATTCACACATTATTATGTTGGCACTCATATTTTCACAGGAGAATTGATACACTTAGTGGTTGGATACATTTATTATCGCTAGCGCAACATTATTTGTTTTGAGTTTATTTGCACATTTATATTAGGAGTGTGTTGCTTGCTGCTTACCTATTATATGATTTTATTACCTTGCAGGGGGGGAAAAAAATATATATATATATTTTTTTTTTTTGGAAGCTTTACTACCACTTTAACTCTTTGATTGCCCCTAGATGTTAACTCCTTCCCAGCCAGTGTCAGTAGTATAGTTACAGTGTATAGTATTAGCACTGATCACTATATTAGTGTCACTATTGATGTCAGTGTCAGTTATTGTACCCCCCCCCCCAGCCAGCGTTGTGGTTTTTTTTTTGTTTTTTTTCATTTATATCGCAAAAAAAAAAAAAAAAAACCCCAGTGGTGATCGAATACCACCAAAACCAAGCTCTAAAGGGTCATAAAGGGAGTAAAACCTTCCGGAGGTCAAGTGGTTAAAGAAGTACAGCCAAAGCTCGTTTAGCTGTACTTCTTCTGTGGCTCACAGGAGTGCTGTTCGTTCTGCACTCCTGTGACCCGTTTTCTGCAGACAGCGGGCCGGAGGCTGCTGTTGGCTGACATCACCGAACCGGTACAGGTTGGTCAAGATTGCGACAATGGAGTCACGATCCGCCCATTTGCCCGGACTGGCACCCAGCTCAGCGAGGCGCTGACAGCCTGAGCCGGCTGCTCTCGCCCCCTCCACAGCCCAGTGCTCCAGTGAGCACAGGGGGGCAGAGCAGAGAGCTGCTGACAGTCAGCAGCTCTCTGCTCACGGAGCTGTGAGAACAGAGCGATCGGTGGTGTTCGATCGCTCCGTTTTCTAGAGTTCAAGGCACCGGGGGACAGATTCAGCATCCACCTAGGTAAGTATGATTAAGAAAAAACATACATCTCTTTGAAAGAGATCATCGAATGACAATGTAGCTATTAGAGGCTGCAATAAATCTGTACAAGTAGTTAAATCGGCACACTGACACTACTCTAAAACACCTTCAACCCTTGTAACTGCCACTCTTGCTGGACAACTTGGCCTGTTAAAGGAGGTGGAAAAATAATAGGCCTGGTGACAGGATAAACAGGTAATAAAACCATGTTACAGACGGGTCTCAAAAAAACAAACCTTAAAAGCGGAGTTCCATCCAAAAGTGGAAGCTCCGCTTATCTGCTTCCTCCCCCTCTCCGGTGCCACGTTTGGCACATTTAGGGGGGGAGTGCAGTCTTCCGGAAGTGGGTGATGGGTACCTGTCAAAAACAGGTACCCGCCTCCAACTTCCGGAAGACTGCGCCGTGATGACCTTGGCCCCCCTCCTCCTTCCTCTGCCGCCGGACCAGTTAGAAAGCGCTGCGTGCTTCGCGCATACTCAGTAGGGAACCGGATGTGAAGCTGTAATGCTTCACTGCCGGTCACCCGTACCACAAATGGCAGCGGCAGCACTCTAGAGCCGATCAGAAAACCGGATGGGGTTCCGATATTGCGGGATCGATGAACAGATAAGTATCCTAATATTAAAAGTCAGCAGCTACAGTATTTGTAATTCCTCTTTAATGTTTTAAAAAAAATTGAGCTTCCATTTTCTAACTTGCCCAAAAAATTACATGTATTCTGATTTGTTGCTTTGGACAATATATTTTTCTGTCTTACAGCTGTATAAGAGCAACCCGTCTGTCTGGTCATCTTTGTAGGTCTGCCCCTGCCGTATGTCATTTCACTGTTACGATGATGCTTCTTAATTTGTGTGTCCAGAGAAGCAGCATCTGATTGTATTTCGTTGGCTCAGTGTAAGGCTGCTTTCACACTGGGGCGGCAGGCCAGTTAGCGGCGCTTTACCACTGTTTAGGAGGCACTTTTCGGCCTGCTAGCATGGCGCTTTTAACCCCCGCTAGCAGCCAAACAGGGGTTTAAAAACGCCCATGTTGCAGTGCTTTTCAGGAGCTTTGGAAGCTGCCCATTTTATCCAATAGGCAGGAGCAGTGGGAGCACTGTATACAGCGCTCCTACACTGCCCCAAAGATGCTGCTTGCCGGGCTTTTTTCCTTTCCTGCAAGCGCACGCACTCGGGCTTTCACACTGGGGAGGTATAAGAGGCTCTATTTTTAGCTCTAAAATGCCTGAAAACTGCCTCAGTGTGAAAGGGGGCTAAAATGTATTTGCATCATTATTGCCTTTCCATTTTCCTTAAATTTATTTCCTCAATTTTGTTAATTTTGTTGTGCAGGAAATAGTACCAAAACCTAAATCTCTCTCTGTGTCTATCTTCTGCAGATTATACCATTTTGGACTGTATATACAATGAGGCATCTCGGACCTATTATGTGTTAGATGTCATGTGTTGGAGGGGACATCCAGTTTATGATTGCCAGGTAATTTATATTTTAACTTGTAAGTGTTGTAATATGTTACGTCAAAGTTTGGCTGAACTATTTGAAACCTGTTCACATCCCAGTTTTACTCTCAGCTAAATCTGTTGCTAGTTTGTGCATATCTGTTTTCTCCATTATAGCTTATAAGAATGAATCTGTTATTGTGGCCATTCACAACAGGAAAGCTTCTTTTACATGGGTTTAGAGATGCATAAAAAAAAGTAAGAGGGCAACATAAAGTTGGTGTGATATTTAACACTGTTTTTGATAAACAACAATAAGGGCACCTGATAAACCTTTCCTCCTGTGGCTCTCAGCGGGTAGGTGTGGCCAACAGCCCCTTTCACTATAATGATAGTATGCCAGCGGCCACACCTCTTTGCGGCCCTCTGCACAGCCAGCGATTAACTGCAGCTGTGCAGTGATCACAGCAGGTCACAGCAGGTAATTGCTGGATGTGCAGAGAGCTGCAAAGAAGCATCGGCAAACTGTCATTCTAGTGAGCGGGGCTGGCAGCCGCACCTACCTGCTGAGAGACGCAGGAGGAACTGCCGCTACAGTTTGCACCTGCTCATAATCGCTGGTGTGAATGTAGCCAATGCATGTGCTGTGTAAAGGTAAAGCCCCTATCAGCGCCCCCCTAGATTTGGCCATGCAGCATTTACTTCCCTGCTGCTGGTGCTGAAGCAAACATGGCAGCTTCGGCATCCCTCCAGACTTGCATTGGCCTGGCTTGTTAACGCAGACTGCCGTTTGGCATAGCTGCTGCGTCTCCATAGAGTAGGGGTAGGCAACCTCAGCTCTCCAGCTGTGGTGAAACTACATATCCCATCACCTCTGCCTTTAGGAGTCACACCTGTGATTGGAAGGGTCTTGCAATGTCTCATGGGACTTGTAGTTTCACCAAGGCTGGAGGGCCGAGGTTGCCTACCCCTGCCATAGAGTATCATGGGCTGCCTATGTACAGTTCCCAAAGTTCAGCTTTAATCATTAGCTACAATCTAAAATCTGTTTTATTTTTACCTAGACTGATTTTCGCTTTTATTGGCTTGACTCAAAACTTCAGGAACAGGAAGGACTTGGTGAAATTTCCAAACGGAACCCAGTAAGTAGCCTGTAAAAAAGTATAAATCATGCAGCTGGTGTGGATTTTTTTTCTAGGTATTTATCAGTCTTATACTTCTTTTCTTTTAAAGTTCAAGTTTATTGGATTGCAGAACTTCCCCTGCTCCCTGGATTCCATACAGAACGTTCTAATGCAAACATTTCCTTACCAGGTATGGTGTGTACTGTATTGTAGTTTATCATGAACTATAGGCCTTTTATTACATTGTCTGCAATAAGAATTTTCTGTGTTGCCACAAACTGACCAATAAGGTTAAAGTGGTTGTAAAGGCAGAAGATTTTTTTATCTTAAAGCACTCTATGCCTTAAGATAAAAAGCCTGCTGTGTGCAGAAGCCCCCCTAATAGTTACTTGAGCTCCCTCTAGATCCAGCGACGTTGCACTAGTGTCTCGGCTGCCCGGGATACCCCTCCTCATTGGCTGAGACAGCAGCGTGGCGCCATTGGCTCCCACTGCTGTCAATCAAATTCAGTTGGCCACTGTGGAGAGAAAGGGGGTGCGTCCGGGACGCTGCTCTGTGTCTGAATGGACACACGGAGCTGCGGCTCTGCTCGGGTGCCCCCATAGCAAGCTGCTTGCTGTG
The DNA here is from genome assembly GCF_042186555.1 of Aquarana catesbeiana. Lineage (NCBI taxonomy): Eukaryota > Metazoa > Chordata > Amphibia > Anura > Ranidae > Aquarana > Aquarana catesbeiana. Next base: position 115,557,786 of record NC_133326.1, on the reverse strand, counting down.
GAGGCGCTCAACAGGAGGGAGGGGCAAGGAGCACCGAAGAGGGACCAGAGAAGATGAGGATCAGGGCTGCTCTGTGCAAAACCATTACACAGAGCAGGTAAGTATGACATGTTTATTTTTAACTAAAAAAATTACTTTTACTTTTAACATATTGACTTAACCACTTCAGTACAGGGCATTTTCACCCCCTTCCTGCCCAGGCCAGCTTTCAGCGCGGTCACACTTTGAATGACAATTGCGCGGTCATGCAACATTGTACTCCAATTAATTTTTGATAGTTTTTTTCCCCACAAATAGAGCTGTCTTTTGGTGGTATTTGATCACCTCTGCGTTTTCTATTTTTTGCGCTATGAACAAAAAAAAGAGCTACAATTTTGAAAAAAACACAATATTTATTAATTTTTTGCTATAATAAAAATCCCTTTTTTTTTTTTTTTTTTTAAACAATTTTTTTCCTCAGTTTAGGCCGATATGTATTCTACATATTTTTGTTAAAAAAAAAAAAATCCCAATAAGTGTATATGGATTGGTTTGCGCAAAAGTTATAGCGTCTACAAAATAGGGGATAGATTTGTCATTTTTATTTATTTATTTTTACTACCAATGGCGGCGATCTGCAATTTTTAGCATGACTGACATTGCGGCGGACAGATCGGACACTTTTGATGCTATTTTGGGACCATTCAAATTTATAAAGCGATCCGTGCTTTAAAAAATGCACTGATTACTGTATAAATGTGACTTGCAGGGAAGGGGTTAACACTAGGGGGCGCTGCAGGGGTTAAATGTGTGTCCTAGGGAGTGATTCTAACTGTGGGGGGAGGGGACTGATGAGGGGAGGAGACCGATCAGTGTTCCTCTGTACAAGGAACATACGATCAGTTCTCCTCTCCCCTGACAGGACGTGGATCTGTGTGTGTACACACACAGATCCACGTCTCGGCTCTGTTACCGGGCAATCGCGGGTGCCTGGCGGACATCGCGGCTGCTGGGCACGCGCATCGTGTCCCCAGTGATGCGGCGAGCGCGCGCTCTCCACAATGACGGGAAGCCGAGGACGTCATATGATGCCCACCCGGAGGGAGGAACGGTTCCTGCCGCCGTCATCTTACAATACGGTGGTAGGGAACTGGTTAAAGTTACTGTTTGCTTCTAATGGGCTACTGTGGTTCAGGAGACCATTTCTTATTCTGTTGAAGACAGATTAACATCATCTGTTTTTTGAAACCTTATACCCTATACTTCGAAGGTATATTTATCAAAAATGGAAAGGAATAAAGGGACTTTCAAGGTGCTGTAGTATTTAACCCCAGGAAAATACAAATGAGACACCAAGTAAAATTACAAATTTTATTACAAAAGCATCTTAAAAAGGGAGTGAACAGATCCCTCAAGAAGATAACAGCTTCAGATGGTTGTCAGATGGCACATAATCAGCAAAACCCGAATGTTGTAGCCTTGGTTATGTTTTGGGATTATTAGTGTCACATCTATAATGATAAATTATTTGGGTATAAAAGCCTGTACTACGCGTACATTTTAAAAGTAAGGGCTCATTTACACTTGCTTACACAGCAGGCAGTGTAGTGTGCCTAGTGCGACGGGGTATAATTCCTGCCATGACATGTGTACAACCTCAGCTGCTGCCTCTGCAGCAAAGGGTGGAACGGTTGAGGGGCGATGAAAACGCTCCTCAACTGTGAGGTTTTACCCCCTCGCAATCACAAGTGTAAACAAGGTCTAAAACTCTTAAAGCGTTTGTTAACCCCCAAAGAAATAAATTAAAGATCCTGTTCCCTTAAAGCATGTTATACAGCACAGTGCTTGTGCTGTGTCATTTGGACCCCTGTATCACCTGAAATACCCGATGGCTAATCCTGCCTGGCTATACCCTCCCCTCTGCAAACTGCCCACAATAATCATGGCTGCTGAGGCCTGACACTGTGGTCAGTTTGTGTGATTCCGTCATCTGCAACCTGCTATCTGTCTCCTGTGTGTCCTTCTTCCCCTCTCTGCCTGTCTCTGCTCTACCAGTGCCTGCCCCCTGCTCCTGCTGCTCTCATATCTGCTATTAAATGCTCCCATCCTATCTGTACCATTATAGTAATTGTCCCTGTGCCTGTGTTCTGTAAAAAATCTGCCCGATTGTACCTATATGCGCACGGCTCCCAGCGCTCAGCTGCTTGTCGGCTCTCTCTCTCCCCCTCCTCCCTGGGTGACGTCAGCGGGAGCGCCCGGCCCTGCCCACTGCAGCTGTGAGCCAGAGAGAGAAGACAGAGAGCTGACAACTGAGCGATGGGAGCCGCGCTCACATAGGTACAATCGAGCATATTTTTTACAGAACACAGGGACAATTATTATAATGGTACAGAGAGGATGGGAGCATTTAGTAGAAGTGGGTTAACAACCACTTTAAATAGGATGAGACACCACAAGTTGCCTGCTTGTTACCTTTTATTGGTCAAACAATTCTCTTTTGTGACCCTTCAGTTTCACCTGACATTCCCTGACATCGAGACTAAACCCTACCCTAAACAGGGTCATCTCAGTTGATGGAGCTTTGCTTTGAAGTCATTGGACCTCCAGTAAAAAAAGTGAAATTGAGGAGGAAACTGAACAGGTTGAAGGTGATATCAGTCCATGGGAGTACTGAGTTATTAAAGCGGAGTTCCACCCAAAAGTGGAACTTCCACTCATTTGTCTCCTCTCCCCCTCTGGTGCCACAATTAGCACCTTTTCGAGGGGGAGGGGGGAAGGGATACCTGCCAGCCCATGACATCACCGCGGGGCTCCCTCCTCCTCTCCCTGTCACTGGGCCAGTAGGAGAGAGGAGCTGGGCCTCACACATGCTCAGTAGGGTTCCCGGTGTGAAGCCATAAGGCTACACTGCTGGGTACCCTTACCCGCAATGACGGCGGCAGCACTAGACAGTTGATGGAAACATCAGTTGCGGTGCCGACATCACTGGACTCCAGGACAGGTAAGTGTCCTATTGTTAAAAGCCAGCAGCTGCAGTATGTGCAGCTGCTGGCTTTTAATTTTTTTTTTTTTTTTTGGCGGAACACTGTTTTTAAAAGGTATGAGAAGACTTCTTACAACTCAATGGGGTTGATTTACTAAAACTGGAGCATGCCAGTAATTAGTACAGTGCCTCATACCACAATACCTCAAACCCAAAGGGCGATTGAAATTATAGATGCTTCATAGTCTCCCATCAGCATCCACTTAGAAATTTGAGTTGGTTCCCTCAGTTCGAGCCTCCATCCGCAAGATATCCCAGTGTCTAGGGAGCTTGGAGGTACACAATTCAGGGGTTCTACGCTTTTTCAAACCTAGCTTGTTTATCTTTTACGGATGCTGGTCAATTTTTCATTAATCACAATCCGTGACCTTGATCACAGGCGATTTTCTACTGTAAACATTTTTTTGAATAAAAAGATATTTGACAAAAAAGGTGTAAGCAGACAGATTCCAAGGCAGTTGTAACAATACCATGTCAAATTCATATGTTATAGTTTGAATCTCTGTCATGTTTTTGCTCAATTTCAGGTGGATGGACTTCTTTTTTATCACAAGCACACCCACTACACTCCAGGTAGCACTCCATTGGTAGGGTGGCTGCGTCCATACATGGCTCCTGACATACTGGGCTTCCCTCCCCCACCAGGACCACTTACAGAGAAGCCAGCGTATGCAAAGGAGCAAATGAGGCAGATCCTAGAACACAAGAAAGAAGGGAAGGGAACAGCAGAAGGTGGACGATATGAATTAGAACATCTCTCCACACTCCCTTCAACTCCACAAGTAATGAGTGAAGGGCTAGAGGGAGAGAATGGATCAAAGACTTGTGTAAGCCAAAATGCATTCAGTTCCACTGGAATGGATTCATCTTGAGTTGTATCTCTACTGTGGCATGGCTGATTGCATTTCCTCCAGTGGACTGTCTTTTGTCTTGTATGGATATCACTTTCTCTGTCACAAGGGACATTTATTTAAACTTGCCAAGCAGTAACTGTCTGTACAGTGTTTAAGGGATTTCTAATAAATTTGTTTTAATAAGAAAACATATCCTGTTGTTCATGATAGCAATGTGAAGTCTTATTTGTCAACTGATACTATAAAGTGTCTAAGATTGTTAGAACAGCTTGATAGCTTAGAGATGATTGAATTCTATTCAAACTGTTAAACAAAAAAATGATCTATATTGCCCTTTCTCAACTATGGTTCCATCAGAGATTCCTTGAGCAGTACCACATGGTCTAATGCCGTGTACACACGGGCAGACTTTACGACTGGACTGGTCCGACAGACTTTCCGGTGGACTTTTGACAGACTTCCGACTGACTTTTTAACGAATGGACTTGCCTACACATGATCACACCAAAGTCCGACGGATTCGTACGTGATGACGTACACCGGACTAAAATAAGGAAGTTGATAGCCAGTAGCCAATAGCTGCCCTAGTGTCGTTTTTTTGTCCGTCGGACTAGCATACAGACGAGCGGATTTCTGGGTCCGGCGGAGTTACGATGTAAAGATTTGAAGCATGTTCCAAATATAAAGTTCGTCAGATTTTCGACTGGAAAAGTCAGCTGAAGGTCCGATGAAGCCCACACATGATCGGATTGTCCGCCAGACTCGTTGAAAGTCCGGTCGAAAAGTCCGCTCGTGTGTACGCTGCATAAGTTGTGGTCTAAGACACCATTAATGGTCATGTGCCTCCATCCCTAATTATACTGTATATAGCAAATATAAATACAAAGACCTCAGACTTTAAATAAAGCACATGACAATTTTGTAAAATAATCACTAACATGATTGTATATTTATCAATTCATACATATACAAGTTTCATCATAGCAAAATTCAATTAAAAATGGTAATATGATGTTGTTGAGCTGATTTGTAGTATATATAGTTTATAAATCCACATAGACAGATTACATTAACAATCCATTCGTGATTATAAACAATGAAATGTACACGCGTTATTGTGATAAAGCTGCATCAAAAAATCTCAACACGTTTCGTGGAATTCGTTCCACTTCCTCAGGAGCAGATGCAAGGTGTGTGTATAAGGCTCGATTCACACGAATGCGTTTTTTTTGATGCGTTTTGCAGAAATGCAGGGACATTTTTTTAACATGGGTTCCTATGGAACATGTTCACATCAATGCATTTTTGTGCCTCTGCGTTTTTGGAAAGAGTCTGGGACTTTTTTCCCGCAAAATGCAGCATTTTGCATGTAATAGAATTCAATGGACCCGCATCCAAAAGGCAAGTACCGCGTTTTGCGTTTATTTCTTTTTTTTACACTGTATATAGCTGGTTGCTAAGGAGGGGGCCAGGAAGCGGGCCGCTGCTTCCTTAACAACCGATGAGTGATCAGCTGTCAGCTGGCTTCCCACTCAATGTAAAACAAAAAATGCCAGCTAAAAAAAAAAAAAAATTGTGAAAAAAAAAAACCAGCGTGGGGTCCCCCCCAGGTCCATACCAGGCCCTTGGGTCTAGTATAGATTCGGAGGGGACCCCTACACACCAAAATTTAAAAAAAAAAAAATGGCGTGGGCGGTCCCCCCCAAAATCCACATCAGGCCCTTATCCGAGCATGCAGCCCGGAAGGTCAGGAAAGGGAGGGGACGAGCGAGCGCCCCCTCCCCTCCTGAACCATACCAGGCCGCATGCCCTCAACATGGGGGTATGGGTGTTTTGGGGCAGGGGGGCTCTGCGCTCTCCACCCCAAAGCACCTTGCCCCCATGTTAATGGGGACAAGAGCCTCTTCCCGACAACCCTTGCCCGGTCGTCTTCGGGGTCTGCGGGCGGGGGGCTTATCGGAATCTGGAAGCCCCCTTTAACAAGGGGGCCCCCATATCCCAGCCCCCCCATATGAATGAGTATCGGGCACATTGTACCCCTACCCATTCACTAAAAAAAAAGTAGTGTAGTGTTAAAAAATACAGTAGACAGTTTTTGACACGTCTTTTATTAAAAATCTTCTTCTGCTCCGCTTCTTCCTCCATCTTCTCCCACATCTTCATCCTCTGGTCTTCTCCCCCCCCCCCCACTTCTTCTTCCGCTCTTCTTCTGTCTTCTTTGTCCGGTGTTCTTCTTCCTCTGCCGCCGCCGACCCTCCTCTGATGCTGTGTCCTGCTGATCTGTTGGCGCCGATGTCCTGCATTTCTTAAATAACAATGGGGGCGTTGCATTTGGATTACGTCATCCGAAGGTCACGCCCCCTTGTGACGTCACGGACCCAGCATGCCCCGGGTGGTGACTTCACAATGGGGCGTGGCCTTCGGATGACGTAATCCGATTCCCACGCCCCCATTAGTATTTAAGAAATGCAAGACATGGGCGCCGTCAGATCAGCGGGACGCAGCGCCGGCAGAGGAAGACGAACACCGGACAGGGGGAAGAAGAAGCAGGGGGAGATGGAGAAGACCGGACGATGAAGATGCGAGGAAGACCGGAGGAAGAAGCGGAGAAGAAGAAAAAGATTTTTAATAAAAGACTTGTCAAAAACTGTCTACTGTATTTTTTAACACTATACTACTTTTTTTTTTTTTTTTTTTTTTGTGAATGGGTAGGGGTACGGTGTACCCCATACTCATTCACATAGGGAGGCCCCAAAGCACCCATCCCCCCCATGTTAAGGACATGCGGCCTGGTATGGTTCAGGAGGGGGCGCTCGCTTGTCCCCTCCCTTTCCTGACCTGCCAGGCTGCATGCTCGGATAAGGGTCTGGTATGGATTTTGGGGGGGTTGTTTCAATTTTGGTGTGTGGCGGTGCCCTCCGAATCCTTACTAGACCCAAGGGCCTGGTATGGACCTGGGGGGGGACCCCACGCTGTTTTTTCTCTCAATTTTTTTTTTTTTTTTTTTTTAAGCTGGCAATTTTTTTTTTTTTTTTTTACATTCAGCGGGAATCCCGCTGACAACTGATGACTCATCAGTTGTTAAGGAAGCCGTGGCCGGCTTCCCAGTCCCCTCCTTAGCAACCAGCTATATACAATGTAAAAAAAAAAAAAAAAAAAAAAAACAAATCACGGTAAAAACGCGGCAAGCACCGCAAAAAGCACTGCAGAAATGCTCAAAAGCAGCATGCATAGATGTGCATCGAGTATAAGTCAGCTCTGATATTATGTGGTAATGAAGACTGAGGGTTACTGGGGACATCTATCCCAGGAGCTGTTGCAGTATGACCCGTGGAAAACAAGAGTACAATTTAAATGAGCTTCCAGAGGAATACAAATCCACAGAACGTGGCCAATAGTGACCCCAAAATATATCTTGTGGTCCCGCATATTAAAGTCAATCCAAAGTGTGATCCACAGTGTCCCAGTGGGAAAAGAAAAAAAAAATCGACCTTGTATTTAGATTGAATTCTTCACCTCCAGCCCTTACAGGGAAGAATTATATAACTTGATGGCCACAGGCAATAATGATTTCCTGTGTCACTCTGTGGTGCATCATGGTTGTCACAATCTGTTACTGATGGTGCTCTGCAGTCTGACCAGTGTATTGTGGAGTGGGTTGAACAACATTCTCCTCTCCAACACTGTTAAAGACTCCTGCTCCATTCCAACACTGGCCTTGCGAATCAGTTTGCTGAGTCTGTTGGTGTCAGCCACCCTAAGCCTGCATGCCACTGCATACAGGAAAGCCTGGCCATCAGTTTGAATATGCACTGCTGACACAAATTTAGGGCCAGTTCACACTGGTCCAACATACACTCCAAGTTCGAGAGCATAAGTCGCATGATATGTCAAAATGAATGGTTCCCTATGAGAGCCGTCTTAGCTGGTCCGACTTTGAAAAAGGTTCCTGCACTACTTTGGTCTGACTTGGGCATGATTTCAGCCCATTGATTTGAATGGAAGTCGCATCCAAGTCAGATCTTAACTGATCCGACTTGTGCTCTGAGATCAGAGTGTATGCAATGTCCCTAAAAATAACGTCACCCCCCCCCCCAAAATCCATACCAGGCCCATTGAGTCTGGTATGGATCTTGAGGGTGAATCCCACGCCAAAATGTAAATAAAAACGGCATGATTTCAGCCCATTGATTTGAATGGAAGTCGCATCCAAGTCAGATCTTAACTGATCCGACTTTTGTTCTGAGATCAGAGTGTATGCAATGTTAGCAATGTCCCTAAAAATAACGGTGCCCCCCCCCCCCAAAATCCATACCAGGCCCATTGAGTCTGGTATGGATCTTGAGGGGGAATCCCACGCCAAAATGTAAATAAAAACGGCATGGCTCGCCCCCCCCAAGACCATACCAGACCCTTACCCGAGCATGCAGCCTGGCAGGTCAGGAAAGGGGGAGGGGCAAGCTAGTGCCCCCCCCCCCATATTTCTGAACCATACCAGGCCACATGCCCTCAACATGGGGGGGTGGGTGCTTTTGTGTTACTTTTGAAGTCAAATTTTGATTTATTTTTAGTCAGTCTTTTGACTTAAATGCTATTTTAGCATTTTTACCTTAATGCATTTACTGAGCTTGGAAAAATGCTCCCAAGCTCAGTAAATGCTTCCTGAGCTTGGAAAAAATCCAGACTTATACATTGTACACCTCTAATAAGCCTGGATGCATGAAGCCAGTTTGAGTCTTTGCTTACTCCTAAAATAATTGTTTCAACTGCTTTTTGATTTCTGGTATATTCACACTTATATATGTCCCATACCCTGTTGTTGAGTTGGAAGAGTAAACTATCCTTTTTTATTAAATATTTAATAACCTTAAAAATGTATATTCATGTGTTATTGCCCAGAGCCATCAATCATTCTCAAATGTTCATATTTTTATTTCATATTTTTATATTCATATTTAATTAACTGTCAGAAAAGGAGAATCTTACTTTGGCCAAGACACCTCCTATTATATCTGTGTGGTTAAATGAGGTTTAGCTGAACCTTACCTAAAAACTGCCCATGAAGGTAAGGGAAACCTGGGAATAAAATAAAAAAACTGTGCTGCTTTGACCAAAGCTAAATAATGCCCTTACTATAGGTGTAGACCATTTATGTACCTCTCGAAGCCTGGCTAAAAAAACTCCCTGAGATGGCATCATCTTGTCCTGTCTTTGCTAAGACACTACCAGCTGATTCAAACCCCCTTGCATGCGCTCTCTCTCCCCTGCCGCAGTATCTCTGAGCTCAGTAATGTTGCAATAGAGGAGTGTACAGGGGCTTGAGCACTCACGCCTGTGGTATTGGGGTGAGCAGTAGTGGCTGAGAGTGTCTTAGCAACAAGGAAGGATGGGATGATGCCATCCCTGGGAGTTTTTCGGCCATGCTGAGGTACGCAAATTGCCTATACCTATAGCAAGGGCATTATCCAACTTTAGTCAAATCTACACAGTTTCTTTTTTATCTACAGACACCCCTTACCTGCATAGGCAGGTTTTTTTGGTAAAGGTTAAAGAAGAACTTTTTAGATAGTGTAAGTGAGCGTTCTAACGCCTTTCAGATTTTTTTCATCTGTGTCCCATTGGGGAAATCTCCCTTTATTTTCTGTTCCATAGCCAAAATGGGAAGTGAGAGGAAATTGCTCCAAAGTGAGGCAATCCCTTTCCCTGGTTGTGGCCAAAACTATCGTCCTCTTTGGAAGATTTCCCTTCTATGTTCTGGGAAGAACCCAAATGCCAGGATTTTCTTTTACTTTCACTCTCGGGGCTAACCACAAACAGGACAAATAGAGTGAATCTCCCTAATACCTTGTACACACATACCGAAATTCGGTCGAATTCAGGTCAGACTGGCTTCTGTCGAACGGTCATGATGGAAAACAACCATTCAATCAATGCCAATGGCTGCAAGTGCTGATCTGTGTATGTGTAAATGTATGTACTCCTTTGGATTCAGCTTACATTGGAGGACTTTTGTGTGCGGATTAGAGACCGCTTGTCAGGCACAGTAAGTGAACAGAGCTCTAGCCCATCCTATACTTGCAGTTGGGTTGTAGTGCCATTACTTTACATGATTAAAAAAACATTTTATAATTACATGTTCTGTGCAATGGTGATTTCCTCTTCTGGGGTCCCCCACGGCGCTCTAGGCTTCTCCTGCATGTGCCACCATAGGAAACCGCTTCCTTTGGTGACACACACGTCTGGGCTTGATCTAGGGTTGTCACCTCATCCCTTTTAAACCGAACACATATTAATTGCACAGGTTCTGTGGCTGATTAAGGTGGTAATTAAACTCACATGGTGTGTTATGTGCATTAAATTAGCCTCAAGTTTAAAGGGATGGGGTGGCAACCCTAGGCCTTGATCCTGAGCCGGGCTATGTGCATCTATTGACACAGACAGCGTGGCTCAGCCCTGCCCCCCGCCGCTCTCTGCTCACTGGATTTGACTGACAGCAGTAGGCACCTGCTGCTCTCAGCCAAACCTGGGAGAGCGGAGAGAAAACCTGAAGATGAGCACAGCACTGGATCGATACAGGAGTCAGGTAAGTATGGGGGGGGGTAAGGGGAGAAACAGGCAGGGAAAGATTTTTTTTTTATCTTATTGCATAGAATGCATTGAGGTAAAACACCTTATGGCTTAACAGGGCCCCTGGCAGTTGTTATAATTCCTCTCCACTCTTTTCAAAACAAAAACAAAAAAATATTTTATTTATATTTTAAATTTAAAGGGTTAGCTCACCATTTACCAAAAAAGAAAAAAGTGCCTATGCGGGTAAGGCGTGTTTTAAAACAAAACTGTGCATCTTTGACCAAAGTTGAATAATGGCCTTGCTATAGGTGTAGGTCATTTATAGAGATCACCTCAGGCGTGTTTGAAACCCCATGTGCCTATGGTTGCCACCTCATCCCTAAACCCGAACACATATTAATTACACAGGTTCTGTGGCTGATTAAGGTGGTAATTAAACTCACTTGGTGCCTTATCTGCATTTAATTAGCCTCAGAACCTGTGTAATTCAAAGGTGTTCGGGTTTAACGGGATGAGGTGGCAACTCTAGGTATCATACACATGTAGAGTTGCCACCTCATCTCTTTAACCACTTCAGCCCCGGAAGGATTTACCCCCTTCCTGACCAGAGCACTTTTTACAATTTGGCACTGCGTCGCTTTAACGGCTAATTGCGCGGTCAGGCAATGCTGTACCCAAATGAAATTTGCGTCCTTTTCTTCCCACAAATAGAGCTTTCTTTTGATGGTATTTGATCACCTCTGCCGTTTTGATTTTTTTGCACTATAAACAGAAAAAGACCGAAAATTTTGAAAAAAAAACGATATTTTCTACTTTTTGTTATAAAAAAAATACAATAAACTCAATTTTAGTCATACATTTAGTCCAAAATGTATTCAGCCACATGTCTTTGGTAAAAAAAATGTCAATAAGCGTATATTTATTGGTTTGCGCAAAAGTTATAGCGTCTACAAACTAGGGTACATTTTCTGGAATTTACACATCTTTTAGTTTAATTTAGTTTCATTTCTTGAGGTGCTAAAATGGCAGGGCAGTACAAAACCCCCAAGTGATTGAATAATGGCTGAGAGGCATGGTGAGTATTTTGCAGCTCTCATTTGTTTTTGAAAATTAACAAAGAAAAGAAAAATGTATTTTTTTTTTCTTTTTTCATTTTTCAAAACTTTGTGACAAAAAGCGATGTCTGCAAAATACTCACTATACCTCTCAGCAAATAGCTTGGGGTGTCTACTATCCAAAATGGGGTCATTAGGGGGGGGGGGGGGGGGTTGTGCCACCTGGGCTTTCCATGGCCTCCGAAACTGTGATAGGCAGTGAGGAGTAGTGAGCAGTGAGGCGGTGATTAGTTTTTGGGGTCCCGTATGCGGCTAGGCTCCCAAAAAGTCTCACACATGTGGTATCCCCGTACTCAGGAGAAGCAACAGAATGTATTTTGGGGTGTAATTTCACATATTCACATGGCATGTTTGAGCAATATATCATTTAGTGACAACTTTGTGAAAAAAAAAAATTTGTCTTTTTCCCGCAACTTGTGTAATCCATGGACTCGACATGCCTCTCAGAAAATAGCTTGGGGTGTCTACTTTCCAAAATGGGGTCATTTGGGGGGTTTGAACTGTCCTGGCATTTTATGCACAACATTTAGAAGATTTTGTTACTATGTCACCCACTCTTCTAACCACTTGAAGACAAAGCCCTTTCTGACACTATTTGTTTACATGAAAAATTTTTTTTTTTTTTTGCAAGAAAATTAATTTGAAACCCCAAACATTATATATATTTTTTTAAAGCAAAGGCCCTACAGATTAAAATGGTGGGTGTGTCTTTTTTTTTTTTTCACACAGTATTTGCGCAGCGATTTTTCAAACGCATTTTTTGGGGAAAAAACACACTTTTTTTTCTGCTGCATTCTCAGGTTCCCTGTTGGGACAGGAGAGCTAGAGAAAAACATGGAAGACGGTGGGAGGGAGGGACATTCGGGGGGGGGGGGGGGGGGGACATTCCCTCCCACTGCTTGTAAAAGCAGTCTAGAGGCTAATTAGCCGCTAGGATTGCTTTTACATGAAAGCCGACCGCTGGCTGAAAAGAATGATACCAAGATGATACTTAAACCTGCAGGCATCATTCTGGCATAACCACTCAAAGTCCAGCAACATACCAGTACGTTGCTGGTCCTTGTTGGACATATAGTGTAATCTTTTTTTTTTTCATGCAGCCTGTGGGCTGAACGAAAAAAAGAGATTGATTGGTGGGTATGCCCACCATTAGAATACCTCCCTTCATCCACCCACTTCTAATGATGGGCATACATGCACCATTTATATATGCCGAAGCATGGGGGCATCCGCCCCAAAAGTTAGGAGCAAATCGCTCCTCCGCCCCTGCTACCCCCATGCTTCGGCATATATCACCTCCGCTGGAGTCACGGCTTTATATATCATGGGAGCAAACGCTGTTGCTGTCAAGATAAATAAATCCGCGCTGCAGCTGAATGGCGTACCTGAAAACAAAAAAATGGTTAACAATAAAACACAGTAAACAGTAAAGTATAAAAAATTGCATACCTGAAAAGCAAACATGATAAAACATAATAACAATAAAATATTGCAGAATAGAATACAGTAAAAAAGAGCAGAACAATAGAGAGAGAACAATAAAACAACTATTTTTTTTTTTTTTTTTTATTTTATATATTTTTTTTGTGTTTTTTTTTTTAAACTTTTTTTTGTAACTATAACTTTTATAACTGTAACCAGTTCCAGGTTCGGGTCTCTGAAAATGCGATGACATCTTGGGAGACCCTGTGAAAGTGTGCCTAGTCTGTGCAATGCTGTACCCTACGCTAATACTCAACTAGTGTATTATAGTGTTCAAAACATTCACCAATGCAAAGACCAGGATTGTCAGGACAGGAGGGACAATAATAGCGGGTGTCACGCCTATATCCGTGCTTGCTGCAGACAAGACATCTTTTTTGGGGGGGTTCGTTGGGTAGGGGTACTCGGGAGGACATAAAGAAAATGCCTCTCATGCAGCCGGCTTACTGAATTTGGTTGGGGATGTGAATGGGGGAAGTACGGGTGCTGCAGAAGTGGTGGGTTCCGAATTAGGATTGGCGAATGCAGCAGGAAGGGCATTATAGGCACGACAGGCCTGTTTGTCTTCTTCTTGGTGGCAGCGGGACACTACTTGTGCTTGCCACCTCACCAGCTTGAACTGCACTTATGGGACTCATCATGTCACCAAGTGTTACTGCAGTGCTAGTTTGACTACGATCGGGGTGTACTAGGCTGCTGGTGCTTGCCAGTTCACCAAAACGCTACCAAAAAAACTGTTAGCGATCGCAGGGATCAGGCCTGACTCTGCGAACGCTGCAGTCATGCGTTTAGTGTTTTGTAAGTGACAGTGATCGATCGATACTGCACTTGGGTGGGCTGGGCTGGCTGGGCGGAGGGGCAAAACGCAGGTGCTAGCAGGTATCTGGGCTGATCCTGCTAACACTGCATTTTGGGGAACCTCAATATCTGATCCGTTCAGATACTATACCACTAAGGGAGGTGTATGGTGCGTGCGTGGGTGTTAGCGGTACTGGCACTAACCTGACGCTGCCTGGGGCTGGTGCTTGCCAGTTCACCGAACGGCTCCAAAGAAACTGTTAGCGATCGCAGGGATCAGGCCTGACTCTGCAAATGATGCAGTTATGCGTTTAGTGTTTTGTAAGTGACAGTGATCGATCGATACTGCACTTGGGTGGGCTGGGCCGGGCGGAGGGGCAAAACGCAGGTGCTAGCAGGTATCTGGGCTGATCCCGCTAACACTGGGTTTTGGGAACCCTAAACTGCTGGGGATGCTAGTATAGATCTGATCGGATCAGATATTGATCCTTTCAGATACTATACCACTAAGGGAGGTGTATGGTGCGTGCGTGGGTGTTAGCGGTACTGGAGCTAACCTGACGCTGCCTGGGGCGACGCTGACCCTATCTGACCCTAAAACCTAAGTTATATCACCGACGGGCAATCAGGGGACTAAACCTTTATTAGGTAATAAACGGCGGGTGCCCTGACACTATAAAAAAAATAAACTAACTAACCAGCGTCACCCGTAACAGTTATACGGTGATCACTGGTGAAAGGGTTAACTAGGGGGCAATCAGGGGGTTAAAACCTTTACTAGGTAGTATATGGGGGTCCCTGACGCTATAAAAAGCTGACGGCAAACCTATATATTTACCTCCCTAACTAACGTCACCAGTGACACTAATACAGCGATCAGAAAAATGATCGCTTAGTGACACTGGCAACGGGGGGTGATCACGGGGTTAAAACTTGGTTAGGGGGGTACCCTAGACCTAAAGGGGTCTAACCCTAACTGCCCTACCACTTCTAACTGTCACAAACTGACACCAATGGAGTAATCAGAAAAAAAAAACTGCTTGGTGTCACTGTGACGGGGGGGGGGGAGGAGGGTGTGTGATCAGGGGGTGATGGGGGGTGTAAAGTATGCCTGGTGTGTTTTACTGTGTGTGTGTAGTGTTTGTGCACTCACATCGATGACTTCTCTCCTCGGCGCCGAATGGAAAATACCGAGCCGAGCAGCGATGACATCACTTCCTCTGCCGCTGTTTACTATACAGCAGCAGAGGAAGAATCTCATTTGTTGGGAGCGATCGCGAGGGGGTGGCCACGAATGAGTGGTCTCCCCCTCAGCCTGGATCGCTCCCCTAACGAAGCCCCCAACGAAGCCGACCACCTTGGGCACCGGGGGGAGGCAGATCACGTACCAGGTACGTGATTTTGCCTGCCCATGCCTTTCTGCCGCAGTATATCTGCGTTAGGCGGTCGGCAAGTGGTTAAACCCAAACACCTTTGAATTACACAGGTTCTGAGGCTAATTAAATGCAGATAAGGCACCAAGTGAGTTTAATTACCACCTTAATCAGCCTCAGAACCTGTGTAATTTATATTTCCTGGTGCCTCCCATGTCAGCATACCCATGGTTGGTTGCTCCGCCCCCTACCAACCCACAGGACCATTTTACTCTATAAAAAAGAGTTCCTCCCCTTAGTCAGTATTCTTTACTTTGTCCTCATGCCAGCAGGATCATTATCAGCCTTACCTCACCGCTTTATGGTGTAACCGTTGCAGGTTCATGCTCTCCTGCAGTATGGAGTCCCATCGCTTGGGCTGCTAAAGACGCCAGATAAGTATGGGAGGCCGTTTTTTTCTGTGGAACTTTTTTTGGGCCATATTGGAAGATTAACAGGAGCTTAGCCTCTCCTCTATGCTCTTCCCTGATGGTATGTCTCTTATCCGTATGTGAGCAGGCTGTTACTTGCATTGCAGCGTCCCTCCATGGATTATGTCCCCCCCTCCTCCTGTAGCAGTGTGCGGTGCTTCACGCGTGCCAATCGGCTCTGTTTTACTCAGCGGGGGGGTGGGGGGCGGAGTCACGGCGCGACGTCATGGGACAGTACGGCGCATGCCCAGTAGCGAACTGAAGCTGTCGGCGGCCATCTTGGTACTCCCAAAGCGCTCTCAGCATAAATGGAGAGCCTGGGATTCATTACAGGGCCAGCTATCGAGGTGAAGACATCTCCCTTAAGTGTCTTCCCTATTTTTTGCAATGGAGCCTGGCCGAGGTATTTAGGGGCTTGCAAATGGGTACTTTTGTTTGGGGTTATGTATATGTATTGTGTAGATATATATATGTGTATGTATGTATGGTTAAAAAGGAAAGCAGAAAGAAATCTATCCTTTTTTTTTTTTTCTTCTTGCCCAGCTGCCCCTAGTAATGTGATACCGCAACAAAAAGATCCTCATCATACCACTAGGTAAGGGCTGCAACAATCAGGTAAGTTTTAAAGGAAAAAAAAAAAGAGCACTACGGGCAAATTAGAACATATTTTTTGTTTCTACAGCCCACACCGGGGATCAGGATCATCCCGCAGATCATCTCACCGTAGCTCCTCAGATAGGAGATCCAAAGGTCATAGGAGCTCAGGACACTCTCACTCATCCTCAGCTCATACCTCCCGCAGTGGCCAGAAGTCACCCCGACATACCCCTAGCAGACACGAATCCCACAGACCGGTGTATCCAAAAGAGAAGACCTGTTGGGTATGTGGAAGACAAGCGCTGCCGGAAAAATTGGTATGCGAGAAGTGTCTACTAGAGGCTACAGGGGATAAAGAGAAAGATAAGCAGCAGTCTCTCTGGAATCAATTAAGAGCTTGATCAAGGATTCAATCAGGGAGTTGGCCCTCTCCCAAGACCAAATTAACCCACCCTCGCCTGAAGCAGCAGTAAGCGCGTCCACTCCTCATTCGGACGCAGAGGTGGATTCTGAAGACGAGGCGGAAGGGGTGGATAGCAATATTTCAGCTTTTGACTTCGCTCTAGTTGAGCCTTTCATAACCGCGGTCAAGGATGCAATCCAGTGGGAGGAAAATCCGGAGCCACCTTCTAAAACAAAGAAATATTTCCCACATCTGAAAAAGAAGGTATCAACTTTTCCCTTGATGGAAGGAATCAAGGAGGTGGTAACAGATGAATGGCAGAAGGCAGACAGAAGACCTATGGCGTATAATCCTTTTCTTAAGTTATATCCACTGGCAGAAGCAGATGCGCAACTTTTTGATGCTGTACCAACTGTGGACGCCTCAGTTATGAGGTTGGCTAGAAACTCGACCTTGCCACTAGAAGACGCAGTCTCCTTTAAAGATGTTCTTGACCGAAGGATTGACTCAGACCTGAAAAAAACATATCAGGCGGCTGGAGGAGAATGCAAGCCAGCGGTAGCTCTGACTTCGATCTCAAGGGCCACCAGAGTATGGTCAGACAACGTGGAAACGGCCCTCAGACAAGGGGTAGGTTCAGAAGAAATCATTAAGGCACTGGATGAATTAAAGCTGGCCTCAGATTTCATAGCAGGAGTGGCTATTGACGTCCTAAAATACTCTTCCAGGGCCATGCTGTATTCCAGAATGGCCAGAAGAGCGTTGTGGCTAAAATCATGGTCGGCCGACCCAACGTCTAAGCAATCATGGTGTCGTATTCCATACGATAGGAAAGCCCTATTTGGCGAAAAAATGGATACGGCAATTACCAGAGTCACAGGGGGGAAAAGTGGGCTAATTCCCCAGGACAGAAGCAGGAGGAAGAGATTTGCAAACCGCCCAGCGGGCCAGTTAAGAGGGAAGGACTCCAGATCCTACCGTCCGGGAAGGGAGTACAGAAGGGGCTGGAAAGGTTCACAAGCTACCTTTCTGAGGTCGGCTAAACCAAAAGCCTCTACATCCACAGTTGATGGCCAGAAGTCCTTTTGACGCCCTCTCCACCCAAACCGGTCCGGTAGGAGCCCGTCTAAAGGCGTTTGCCCGGGTTTGGGTGGAAGGTTGCATAGACCAGTGGGCAGTGTCCACGGTCTGTCAAGGTCCTTTCTGGGGATTCAAAAGGCAGCCTCCCCTCTATTCCTTTCAGGCCACCAAGATTCCAACCTCCAGAGAGAAGAAGGAGGCCCTTCTTCAATATGTCAAAATGCTTGTTCTCCAGCAGGCAGTAGTACCAGTTCCAGACTTGGAGAAGCACTTAGGCTTTTATTCCCCAGTTATCTTGGTCCCCAAAAAATCAGGGGGTTGGAGGCCGGTGCTAGACCTGAAGAGGCTGAACAGGTATATCCGAGTGGAACATTTCAAGATGGAGTCCTTAAACACGGTCATTCTATCTGTTCAGCCAGGAGATTGAATGGCGTCCATAGACCTTCAGGATGCGTATCTGCACATACCTATCCGCCCTCAGTTTCAACCTTTTTCTTCGGTTCAGAATAGACGACTTACATCTTCAATTCCAATGCCTTCCCTTCGGGATTTCAACAGCGCCCAGAACTTTCACCAAAGTGCTAGTAGCGATCTTGGCTCCTCTTCGAGAGAAGGGGATTCGAGTACTACACTATTTGGAAGATATTCTAGTTCTTTCTCAGCACAGGCAGACCTTGGTGATACATGTACAGTTGGTCTTAGACACACTGATAAAGTTTGGGTGGCTAATCAACTACGCCAAAAGTCAACTTACGCCCACACAGGAGATCATTTACCTAGGGGCATTCTTCAACACTCCAGGAAGAGCAGTTTCACTCCCGGCAGAAAAAATCCCTTCATTGATAGGGAAAGTGAAAAGGGCGCTAGCGAGCCATTCTATGGCAGCATCAGACTGTCTGAGCCTGCTAGGTTCCCTCTCTTCATGCATACCTATGGTGAAATGGGCCAGATGGCATCTACGGACTTTCCAGGTGGGCTTCTTATCACAGTGGAAGAAAGATCACCTAGAGCAGAGGATATTGATTACACCTACAATGAAATCCAGCCTTTGGTGGTGGACAAGACCATCCAACCTTCTGCTTCACTGTCCCCTTGGCCCCATCCCATGGACTGTTCTGATGACAGACGCAAGTCAGTTAGGATGGGGGGCACATTACCAAGACCAGTTGGTATAGGGCAGATGGCAATTCAGTGCGACAGAAGTAGTATCAAACACCTTGGAGCTAAGGGCGGCTTGGTTAGCAATCCTGTCTCTGGCCACCTTCCTCCGGGGAAAATCCATCCTTCTCCAGATGGACAACAAAGCGGCAGTAGCTTATGTTCAGAATCAAGGAGGAACGCACAGCAGGTCCCTTCTGAACAAAGTGACACCCATTCTGACATGGGCCGAGAGGAATTTAGTCAACCTACGGGCCTCATATATCCCAGGGCCAGAGAACCAGTTACCCGATCAGCTTTCAAGATCTTTCAGCCACAACAACGAGTGGTCTCTGAATCCGAGGGTCTTCTCCTGGATATGCCAACAATGGGACACTCCCCAAATAGACCTATTTGCCTCCCCGCTCAATGCAAAGACACCGCTTTTCTTTTCAAGGTTCCCATCTCCAAAATCAGCAGGGGTGGATGCCCTAACCCAGCCATGGAACTTTCAGATGGCATACGCATACCCACCAACTCCACTGATACTGAGGTTTCTCCAACGTCTAACCACAGAAGCGATCACAGTTTTGGCAGTGATTCCATACTGGCCCAAGAGACCGTGGTTCACGTTGCTAATCAAGATGACCTTGTGCAAACCGCTTCACCTTCCACGCATAGATAACCTTCTGTCTCAAGGCAAGTTCTGTCCCCCGTACCCGGAGATCCTAGACTTGAGGGTTTGGAAGTTGAGCGGAAAAGGTTGGGCGAGTTAGGATGTTCGCATAATGTCATTCAAACACTACTACAGGCCAGAAAAGCATCTACGAATTCCACATACTATAGAGTTTGGAGAAAGTTTACGGAATTGGCAGAAACGAACCATTTCGATCCTCTAAACCCCAGAATCCAGAACATACTCCTCTTTTTACAGAGTGGATTGGACTTAGGTTTGGGCCTGAATACGCTTAAGGTCCAGGTTTCAGCCCTCTCGGCTCTAACAGACACCCGGTGGGCGCTAGATCCTCTGGTGGAACGTTTCTTGAAAGCGGTTCTAAGATTGAGACCGCCTAGAAAGACGCTATACCCCAAATGGGATTTGACTATCGTGCTTAATATCCTTTCAAAACCTCCGTTTGCTCCCACAGAAGAATACACCTTGGAGGATATTTCTCTGAAGGCAGTCTTTCTAGTCGCCATCACTTCGGGTTGCAGGGTATCAGAGATCCAAGCATTAGGGTCACAAGAACCCTACGTTACCTTCTTCCCGGACAGGGTGGTGTTGCAATCTATTCATCAGTTCATCCCTAAAGTACCTTCAGTCTTCCATCTGAGCCAAGAGTGGGTTCTTCCAGCATTCGGGGAGGATCCAGCCTCCTCAAAACTGCATGAGTTGGATATAGCCAGATCCCTAAGTCACTACCTAAATTTGACGCAGCAGTTCAGGAAAGATCAACGGCTATTTGTCATCCCCAAGGGTGCCAGGAAGGGAATGGCAGCATCTAAGAAGACCTTGGCAAGCTGGGTTAATCCAAAGAGCATATCGGGCTAGTGGTCTCCCAGTTCCAGATGCGGTCAATGCACACTCAACGCGTGGAATAGCCTCCTCTTGGGCAGCTTTGGCGCAGGTCTCCCCTGAGACAATTTGTCGAGCGGTCAGCTAGTCGTCCTTCAGCACGTTCATGTCCCACTATAGTGTGGACCCAGCAGTCCTTACTTCCCGAGAGTTTGGGGAAAGGACTTTGCAGTCATCTATACTGTAGCTTTTTTTGTTTAATTAAATTGCTTTATTGCAGTACCCTCCCTGTAAGCGAGTTATTTACCATGGGTATGCTGACATGGGAGGCACCAGGAAAACGGAAAATTGAATACTTACCTTTCCGTAATTTTCCTTTCCTGGTGCCTGCCCATGGCAGCATACACACCCCCTTCAATGATCCTTAACGTTATGAGATCTAGTTACAAGAATACTGACTAAGGGGAGGAACTCTTTTTTATAGAGTTAAAATGGTCCTGTGGGTAGGGGGCGGAGCAACCAACCATGGGTATGCTGCCATGGGCAGGCACCAGGAAAGGTAAATTACGGAAAAGTAAGTATTCAATTTTCCGTTTTATTCAGGTTTAAAGGGATGAGGTGGCAACCATACCGATACCGCCAGGAAGCTGACACTACACAGCGCTAATCACAGGCAGTAAGACATTTCCCAATCTGTGCAGCTGCGAACCGGGAAATGTCTCACTGCCAGTGATTAGCTCTGTGCAGTGTCGGTTTCCTGGCGGGATTGGGCCCGCGGGGTTTTGAACACGCCCGAGGCCTTCTCTAGTCATTTACATACCTTCTGATGCCTGACTGGAATGCTCCCAGGCCTCGGCCTAGTCGTTACTGCTCACCTCCACCTCCACCTTCACATGAGTGAACTCTTCTCTGATTCCCTCCCCCGATGCAGTAACTCTGAGTTCAGTGTTTGCGAGCTCGCTCCTGTGATGGTGGAGGTGAGCAGTAATGACTAGGCCTTAATTAGCAACATACTGGGAGTATTCCACCCAGGCATCAGGAAGTACATAAATGGCCTACACCTATAGCAAGGGAATTATCCAACTTCAGTCAGAGCTGCACAGTTTGCTTTTATCTACAGACAGCCTTTACCTTTACAGGCCTTTTTTTTTTTTTTTTTTTGGTAAAGGTAAACTATTCTTTTAATTTATAAAAATTAGCAACTTTTGTTTCTGAGTTCAAATAATCTCATGAAGTGTGTAAGCAACCTGTATACGATGTGTTGCTTTTCATTAACTTGCAGGATTAATGTTCACCACTAGAGGGAGTGTCTGGATTTCTTTTGGATCTCTATTTCTATTTTTATGACTGCTTCCTTTTCCCACACCCCTGTCAAGAAAATGCCTCGTTTATATTAAATCTTCTCTGAGACTTTTCTTTCTTTTCTTTTATTTCTGTGTGTTGTACTTGCAGTAGGCCACCCTCCCAAGCCTCTGCTTCTCCCATCTCCAGGCATTTGTATACTTGTGGCAGAGAGGCCTAGCCATATCCAGCAAGGCCCTGCAGGATCCCCAGCCTGTAGTAGGAAGTGAGGAGAGACAGGCACAAGACATGGCACAGGCACTGACCCAGGAAGAGGAGCAGGTAATCCTACGCAATGTTTTATATATGTGTATGATGTTGGGGTGCACACATGGAATGTATAATATGTTGGGGTGCACACATGGAATGTATGATATGTTGGGGTGTACACATGGAATGTATAATCAGTTGGGGTGTACACATGGAATGTATGATATGTTGGGGTGTACACATGGAATGTATAATATGTTGGGGTGCACACATGGAATGTATAATCAGTTGGGGTGTACACATGGAATGTATAATATGTTGGGGTGCACACAGAGAATTGTTGCTTCTTATGTAATTCATGTGTGACTACAGCTGTGCAGTCAGAATAAAAGAATCGAATGTTCCTGGACAGTGAAATGTGTTTGTCCTAATACTGTATTATGTCCAGGGACCATAAAGTCATCGTGTAACCATACCGTTCACACTGTACCTATAGAAACAACATTCAATGTCACTTTAGCAGAGGAATCGGAATGGATTTCCAATTAACTGTAGGCCAATTGGATCAAATTTCGATTGGACGGAGATGTTTGTGTGAGTGGCTATACCAGCCTTTATCAACCCTTTTAACTTAGAGGAACCCTTGAAGTAACATTTACCATATTTAAAGCCCCCCCCCCCGTTTATAGATCGCTAAAAAGGTCATTGGTGTCAGTGGTTACATATGTGAGCTTCGGAAATTGCTCACTGCACGTAGAACCCCTAGCAACTTCTGCAAGAACCACCATCGTTCCACAGAACGCTGGTTAAGAAAGGTAGTGCTATACACTTAAAGTAGTTGTAAAGCTTCAATTTTTTTTTTTTTTTTGTTTATAATAAAAATAACAAACATGTTATACTTAGGGCCCTTTCATTCACACGTGTGGACCGCTCAGATGGATGTCCTATTTTCTGTCCATCTGTGGGGACTCTGATCGGATGAAAACGGACAGGCGGTCTATAATCATCTGACCCCCCCCCCCCCCTCCATAGAGTAGAGCGGAGATCTGACAGGTCCCTCCATGCACAGTGTGCAGAGATGGACTTGTCATCCGCCGGCTCAGCGGGGATCAGCGGATCGATCCCTGCTGAGCAAGCGGATGTCTGAAAACTGATCCGCACGTGTGAAAGGGCCCTTAAGCCCATTATACAGAAAATACGGCTTTCAAATCGATCGTACGATAATCGGATCGCTAGTACAGAGCTTTCGAGAGCCGATCATGACAGTTCATCCGATATTATTCTATTTATATATATATATTTATTATCGGACATGCACAATTTTTTTTTTTTTTTTTCGTACCATGCCAGATTGTACGATTTTCATTTAACCAGTACAGCTATCGTTCGAAAATGCAATTCAAATGCATTACAACACATGACATCGCTTCCAAATTTTTTTTCTGTTGTATGGGAATTTCGATCTGAGATTAGCATGCAAAAATAAAAACGCACGATCGTTCGTCCGATAATCTCATGATGTGTACCGGGCATTACCTGCTGTGTGCAGCTATTTAGGAGACCTAATCATAAATATCAGTGCTGTTATTCTGACTAAAGTTTCTGTAGTAGATATTAAAATCTCCCAAGATTGGCCGTGAAAGCCTCTGCATAGTAAACATGACAGCAGGTGGTAAGTGGCGTTTTTCGGTGCTGATTCTGGAAGATTTTTGAATTTGCTGCAGAAACCCTGTGATGTGGGGACAAGGGACGAACCCTGATGTCTCAGGATCCTGCACACATTTCAGCAGGCTGCAAGACTAGGGCAATATATCTGGGACTGTATTTGCTCTTTTTACACTGGCTTATTGTTAATAATACATTTAGGCCCCTTTCACACTGGGGCGGTTTGCAGGCACTATTGCGCTAAAAATAGCGCCTGCAAACCGACACGAAACAGCCGCTGCTGTCTCTCCAGTGTGAAAGCCCCGAGGGCTTTCACGCTGGAGCAATGCGCTAGCAGGACAGGAAAAAAAGTCCTGCTAGCAGCATCTTTGGAGCGGTGTATACACCGCTCCTGCCCATTGAAATCAATGAGATAGCGTGGCTATACCTCCGGCAAAGCGCCTCTGGTTTTTAACCCTTTCTTGGCCGCTAGTGGGGGCGGTTTACAATAGCGACGCCTCAGTGTGAAAGGGGCCATAGAAAAAGGAGTGATTATAGTTTTGTCGAGGCCTATTATGGATACTGTTAGAGCATGGTGAGAAATGGCCAGCAGGCCTTACTTCCACCCATGGCACCCAGTTGTTTCTGCATGCGCCCCCCGTGTCCTTGTTAAAGTGGACCTTCAGTCATTTTTCCCCATTCATCTTTCAGGACAGCACCATAGAGAGACACCGGCTCCTCCCCTCTTAGGAAACACCGCCTTCCAATTCAATATTTAAATCTCATCCTCCCAACGGCCCCTCAGTTCAGGTGTTTCCTCCGGTGGGGAGACACTGCTTGGGAACCGTGGCGGATCAGTCAGGGAGACTGAAGCCAAAGATTTTGTGTGAGGAAGAGGGGGAGTCGGGTCTCTCTAGCTCTTTCCCTCTACTATTGTTTGTTCAGTTAGGTAAAGGCTGGGGAAGCCATACTTACCTGTTTTTAAAACTGAATTGGCGCGCCTCAGCCTCTCTTGGGGAAAGAGACAGCTGAGGAGGTCCGTGTTTCTTCTGCCCAGGGGGGCGCTGTGGGAAGTGCCTGAGTCTCTCCTGCTTGTTCAAGCAGCCAGCGTTTGAAGCTCTATGGCCGGGTCGGATGACGGGTGACGTCAGTTCCGGCGAGGGCAGGCACTTCCGACGATTCCGCGTCTTCCGGTTCCGGACGCGGGGAAAGAAAACGGACCGAGCGTTCGGCTGGTGCGACCCTCTTGCTTTGCTGTAGAGTCAGCTGTCGGGGGAAACGATCGACCACCATCCTCAGCGGACATGTCTGAGACAGAGGTCTCTAGAACTGCTCCAGGAGACAGTAGCACCAGCCATGCTAAGGTAAGTGGAACCCTGGGGTGGTGTTCCCTTACCTAAATCCCGATAGCTTCACGGGTGTTCTCCCCTCACTGGTGGTCGGGGGGAAGGGGAGTGTGTCTGGGACCCTGGTGGTGGTTGGTCCTGGGGGGGGCACTCCTGGTGGTCCTCTGTAAAAGCACTGGTGGGATTGGGCATTTATGGCGACTCTCTCTCTTTCTTTTTCAGAAAGCCACAGAGAAAAGCAAGTCGCCTCATGGTTCAAAGAAAAAATGCCCCTCTTGTAGAGTTAGTATGGGGGAATCCTGGACCAAGGCACTTTGCAAGGAGTGCATTGATGGATTAGTCAGGGAACAGGCAGCAGAACAGGGTACAGATCTTGCTGCATCCGTCAAAGAGCTTTCTAGCACCTTTCAGTCCTTTAAGGCACTCTTTTCTAGCTTCCAGTTGCCGCAAGCCCAAAGCAGTCCTTTACCAGTGCAGCAGAGTGTTACACCTAGCCCAGTGGATACTCCCTCTGTTAGTGGAGAGAGACCAGGGGGCTCCAGAGTGGAAATTGAGGAGGAGCCAGATAGCACCACTTCAGATTCTCAAAGGGAATCGGATGTGGTGGAGGTGGATGGGGAATCCACAAAAACCTCTCGCTATAAGCTTTCCCTGGACGAAGTGGAGGAGCTCTTGGGAGCTATTCACACCACTTTGGGAATTCAGGAAGAAAAGAAGGTGTTATCGCTCCATGACCAAATGTACAAAGGTCTTGGGGAACAAAAAAGGAAGGATTTCCCAGTCCATGATGTATTGGTTGAGGCCATAAAGAATGAATGGAAAGATCCTGAGAGAAAACCTTTCTTTTCAAGGGCTTTGAAGCGAAGGTTTCCTTTTTCAGAAGGGGAGTCTCTAGTCTGGAATAAGACCCCTAGGCTGGATGCTGCTTTTTCTCAGGTTTCCAGGCAAACAGATCTGGCCTTCGAGGACATGGGGGTTCTTGCAGACCCCATGGACAGAAGGATGGACTCTCTCTTAAAGAAGTCCTGGGATTCGTCACAGGGAAACCTTAAGCCTGCCATGGCGGTCACAGTAGTGGCCCGCAATATGGAATATTGGCTTACGCAGATAAAGGCGCATATTGAGGCAGGAACGCCAAAAGAGACTATTTTGGCTTCCTTTCCCATGCTACTTAAGGGTGTAGCGTATATTGCAGACGCTTCCGCCGAATCAGTGCGCATGTCCGCAAGGTCTTCAGCCCTCACTAATTCGGCTCGAAGGGCCCTATGGCTTAAGACGTGGCAAGGAGACAGCGCATCTAAAGTTAAACTCTGTGGAATTCCCCTCACAGGAGATCTCTTGTTTGGCCCAGGTTTAGAGACCGTTTTAGACCGGACGGCCGATAAGAAAAAGGCCTTTCCCATTAAAAAGAAGTTTGGGGAGCAGGCTAGAAGAAAGTTTCGCCCTCAGAGAAAGTTTGAAACCCCAAAAGGAGAGCGGCAGAAAAAAGCTTGGGGGCAGAAGGGCAAGGGGCGGGGAGGGGCGATTTTTCGCCCTCCTGAACAGCCCAAGAAGACCCAATGACGGGGTAACCACGGTGGGAGGAAGATTGGGGGCCTTCCTCCCACAATGGGAGATGATCACCTCCAACCAGTTTGTGTTAGGGATCATAAGAAGAGGTTACCAGCTAGAGTTCTCAGAACCTCCTCAGCACAGACTTCTGGTCACCGAGCTGCCAAAGTGTGCAGAGAAAGCATCAGCTCTTCTATCCTCCCTACAGGAGTTAGAGGAACAAGAGGTGATAGTGAGGGTTCCTGTAGAGGAGATAGGCAGAGGCTTTTACTCCCACATTTTTGTGGTCCGCAAGCCTTCGGGAAAATTCAGGCTTATCATGAATCTGAAGCCTCTGAATGTCTCAATTACCTACAGGAAATTCCGGATGGATTCTGTCTATTCGGTGAAAGCGCTTCTTCCCCCAAATTGCTTCATGGCGTCAATAGACTTAAAGGACGCTTATCTGCACATTCCAGTCGCAGAAAGTTACCAGAGGTTTCTCAGACTGGCGGTGAAAACTGGGGAAGGAACGTTTCATCTACAGTTCAAAGCACTCCCCTTTGGACTATCCTCTTCCCCCCGCATCTTCACCAAAGTGATGGTGGAGGTCCTGGCTTTCTTGCGGCTCAGAGGCATCTCTGTAGTCGCGTACCTGGACGACCTACTCCTGTTTGCTCCTTCCCCGGAGCAGTTGTACCAGGATCTTCAGGTAGCAAGAGACAGCTTAGAAAACCTGGGATGGCTCTTGAACCTGGAAAAATCCAGTTTGGTTCCGGCCCAAAAGGTCACCTTCCTGGGCTATGTACTGGATTCGACAAAACAAAAAGTGTTCCTTCCAGCAGAAAAAATCCAGAAGGTGGACAGAGCAATATTACTGCTCCAGGGCAGCAGTCAGATCTCAGTAAGGAAAGCAATGTCAGCACTGGGCTTACTGACTTCCACGCTTCCGGCAGTTCAGTGGGCAGGGCTGCACTTTCGCCCCCTACAGCTGTTTATTCTGAGTGTCTGGGACCACAGTCCAGCATCTCTGGACTCCCTTATATCTGTGCCAAGTCAGCTCAAAAGGTCCCTCTGGTGGTGGAGGAAAGGGTCCAATCTCTCACAGGGCCTGGAGTGGGTTCTTCCAGTGTCCAGAACGGTTACGACCGATGCGAGCGGCACAGGGTGGGGAGCACACCTAGATTCCCAGATGATGCAAGGCACCTGGGGAAAAAGAAGACGCAAAGAAGTCCTCGAACTGGAGGGAACTGAGAGCAATAGAGTTGGCTCTCAGAGCTTTTCAGAGAGAATTCCTGGGGCAGCATGTGAGGGTCCGTTCGGACAACTCATCAGCAGTGGCCTACATCAACAGGCAAGGGGGAACCAGGAGCAGATCCTTGTGGGGTCTGGCAGAATCCATCCTCAGGTGGGCCGAAGGGAGCATTCTCTCTCTCTCTGCAATACATCTGAAGGGGGAGCAGAACCACGTAGCAGATTTTCTGAGCAGAAAAATGCTGAAGGAAGGCGACTGGGTCTTGAACCAGGACATCTTCGAGATGATTACTCGGAAGTGGGGGGTCCCCTCCGTGGATCTCTTCGCCTCAAAGGCGAATACGAAAGCTCGTCTGTTCTTTTCCCTAAACAGATGGGACGGAGCAGCCGGGGTGGATGCACTAGCTCAGAGCTGGCGTTTCTCAAAGTGTTATGCCTTCCCCCCTCCCGTAATGATTCCAGCAGTTCTGAGAAAATTTCGGTCAGAAGACACAACCCTCATTCTGATCGCACCACACTGGCCAAGGAGGCCGTGGTTCTCCCTCTTGAAGAGTTTGACAGTGGAGCCTCCCTGGATTCTGCCTATCCGGGAGGATCTTCTCTCTCAGGGTCCAATCTGTTGCCCTCAGGTGGAGCGATGGAACCTCGCAGCGTGGCTACTGAGGAAGAATTGCTAAAGGCCAAAGGTTTCTCGGATCGGCTAGTGACAACTCTCCTAAATTGCAGGAAAAGAGAGACGCAAGCCATTTACCTAAAGGTGTGGAAACGCTTTAACAGTTGGTGCACAGAAAGCTCCTTCGATGTACGAAGTTCTGTAGCAGTATTAGAGTTTCTGCAGGCAGGAGCGGACAAAGGATTAGCCCTTAGCACCTTGAAAGGACAAGTATCGGCACTAAGCGTTTTCCTGGAAAAGCCGCTAGCTATAGATCCTTGGGTAGCTAGGTTTTTTAGAGCTTTAGGCAGACAGAGGCCTGTTAAAAGTTCCCCATTCCCAGTGTGGGATCTTTCCTTAGTTTTACAGTCTCTTACAGGGGATCCTTTTGAGCCATTGGAATCCTGTACCTTGAAGTTGATCACCCTCAAAACTGTGTTTTTGGTGGCGATCACCACAGCAAGGAGAGTAAGTGAACTCGAAGCCCTTTCTATTAGGGCGCCTTTTTTTCAGGTTTTTCCGGACCGTTTGATTTTTAAAACGGATCCGGCCTTTTTACCAAAAGTGGCCTCTAGTTTTCATAGGGACCAGGAAATTATTTTACCTACCTTCTGTTCGAATCCTGTGAGGGAACAGGAGCATATTTTTCACAAACTGGACGTTAGAAGGTGCGTCCTTCAGTACTTAGATAGTACAAAACAGTTTAGGAAATCCGATTCTTTTTTTGTATTGTTTTCAGGGGCTAGGAAAGGGTTCAAAGCCTCTAGACGATCAATAGCCAGATGGTTAAGGTTGGCCATTAGCCAGGCCTATGTAATCGGGGGTTTGGAGCCCCCGGAGGGTATTAAAGCACATTCCACCAGGGCAGTGGCAACTTCTCAAGCAGAGTGGGCTGGTGCTTCTCCGGAGCAGACCTGTAGAGCAGCAACGTGGTCCAGTTTTTCCACGTTTGTGAAGCATTACAGATTGGACCTGCTGTCAGCCAAAGACCAAGCCTTTGGGCGTAAGGTGCTGCAGGCAGTAGTCCCTCCCTAAGGTAAGGTGCTCGCTTATCCTCTCTATGGTGCTGTCCTGAAAGATGAATGGGGAAAAACGGAGTTACTTACCGGTAACATCCTTTTCCAGGAATCTTTCAGGACAGCACTAGTACCCACCCAGGTTTTTGATTATCTATGAGAACTCATCGCATGAGAACGTCAGGTAAGATAAAGATTTGTATGACGTATTCTTGTGTCTCCCCAGCTGGCCGGAGGAACTCGTGAAGAACTGAGGGGCCGTTGGGAGGATGAGATTTAAATATTGAATTGGAAGGCGGTGTTTCCTAAGAGGGGAGGAGCCGGTGTCTCTCTATGGTGCTGTCCTGAAAGATTCCTGGAAAAGGATGTTACCGGTAAGTAACTCCGTTTTTTTTCAACTTTCGATCTGTTGCTCTTGTTTTAACTTTGGATAGTAAAACTTTTTTTTTTTTTCCTGCCAGTAAATACCTTATTCAGCCCACTTCCTGTTTCTTATCTAATAGAATGTCTAAGCTTATAACATCTCTCTCCCTCTCTCCCTCTCCCCCTTCTATCTCCTGAGAGTTTTCCAGGAAGGGAGGGGGGATGAGCCATAAGAGGGCCAATAAGAGCTGGAGGTGTGTGTCTGTGTAAATCCAGGAAGTAAACAGACAGCAGCTTCAGCTGCCCACAGTTAAAATTGTTACAGCCAGACTCAGTGGAGGGAGATTTCTGCAGCATATGTGGCAAGTACAGAATCACAGTATATATAAAATAACATGCAAAGTGGTTGAAGGGAAGCTTCAGAATGGCAAAGATGTTTTTATTACTAATTATGTGAGCAGACTGCAGTTCCTCTTTAATGTTACTTCAGTGCATATTGCTAGTTGTTCATTTTATTTATTATCTCACGTGGGCCTCCTGTGGTTTTTTTTTTTTTTTTTTTAAACTACATCTGAGGTATGTAAGCACAGATACTCTGGTTTTGGGTTCCCTAAACTGTACAGAAAGGCAAAAGCATACATGGAGGTCACATTCTTTCACTTCATTACAATCCATCTATCGCTATGTGAGTTGGCAGGAACGATCCTTTCAGGGTAAGTCATTTGGTATTCACACTTCCTACCAGAGAAGTAAGGAGAACATTCATATATCCCAGTGTGTTGCAACACATGTTTTTATGCATTGAGGAGCAATGCGTTGGACAGCTTATTAAAAACAAATGGGCTGTCAATGCACAAAAAAGGTTGTGCATATAATTTTTTTTTAAGCATGGGGCAATGCCTCTGTGTTGTGGTGTGCTAAATCTCAGGATTGTTACAGTGCATTTCAGATGTGTGTTGGGGTTCAATTAATTTTGCATTACTACACATCACAACGCCCAGTCCTGAGAATTCATAAAGCGTGTCACTGACATGCTTTAGAATGATATTACTCCACTGCACAACTAATGGCAGTGCTTGTGACAGATTAATTAAAAGAGAAGTGGGCTAAATCTCTTTTGGCCATACTTCTCCTGTAGGTCACAGGAGTGCACTTATTTATGCTCTCCCGTGAATGGGTCATTCGGTATTTTGGCTCTGATGAAGAGGGTTTACCCTCGAAATGTGTCAGCCACCACGAATGCCTCCTGGTCTTCCCACTCTATTGGTAGACTACAGCAGACCTGAAGGAGATTGGTCTCATATGCTATGATATGCGTACATCTTATCTGTGTTTGTGAGTATAATAATTGTTCTATTTTCAAATAAAATTTACTGTGGTAATGCACTAGGTCGGTGCACCCTTTTCTTGTTGTTGGTTCTTAGTCTGCTCTCATGTCACCCAGACTCAGCTGACAGCAGGCAAAAGCCCGCTGTTGGCTGACCTCACAGAGCCGGTCCCGCCTCTGCAGGGATCACAACAATAATGTCGGGATCCGCCACGATGCCTGACTGGCAGCTGATTCAGCCTCTCAGTGCGCCACTGGTAGCCTGAGCCAGCCATTTCTACCCCCTTCACAGCCCAGTGCTGGAGGGACAGAGCGGTGACAGTCACTGATTAGAGTGGACCCAAGAACTGAGCGATCAGTGGTCTTTGATCACTCAGTTCTCAGTGTAGAGCTGGCTGGGCACAGCTGCAGCTCAGATCAATGCTGCAGCCACCTAGGCGAGAAGGTATGTTTAATTTTTTTAGGATCCCACACTTCTTTTTTTAATTTGTCAAAGGAGACATGGTGGGGGAGGGCAACACTGAGGCCAGGGCGTCCATAGTGGATCTGCCCTAAGTCTGGATCTATCACACAGGCCCAGCAACCGAGGAGCTGAGTTGTTGGGTGGGTGGAGCCTGATGGGGATGGTGAGAGACTAGTCACCATTAGAGCTGCCTCCCTTAGATTGAAAACAGACTGCAGAGGGCCAATTCCATAGCCATTAAGACAGCCCAATAGCGGCTGTAGAATCTGCCTACTGGTGCCTGCTGTGAATCATGAAGGAGAACTTTGAAAAACTAGTTTCCCATCAGGTCCGCCATCCTTGAGGTTGACAGCAGGCTGCTATGGACAAATTTAATAGCCTGTCGCGGGCTGTGTTTCGGGCTACAAAATCCACCCACTGCCATCCACTTTCAATCACAAGGCAGGCGAAATTGATAAGGAACTAGTCTCTCAGAATCCCCTTTAGGCTCTACCCAATGTTACTGTTTAGCCCCATGCCACTGGTTGCTAGGACACTGGCAGCTTGGGTCCTAGCAACCAATGAAACCAATAAACAACACAATACTAAAATGAATACACTGCAGCTCCACTCTGACCCGTCTCTGTATGCCAGCTAAGAGTTGAACCTAATTACTTCTAGTTTCCTTATCAACGAAGTGGCGGAAATTCTTTTTACATTTTTTGCAGCCATAGCAAGACATTGTGAAAGTGGTGCAAAAAAAGAACTACCCAAATCTGTTGCACATGTCAAAACTCTTACCAAAACTGTTGCAAGGCTTTTATGAATTGGGCACAGTACTTTCTAACGGGACCATACTGCCAAAAAAAAAGTTGCAAATGCTCAATGGATTTTCCCATGAATGTGTTACCATGCATTATAATGTGGGCCATGATGCTTGTTGGTGTGAATGAGCCCATAATGAAGCTTTACCTTGACATTCCCTTTTACAGGGGAAGTATATGTTGTATTTGCGCAAGCCTTTGAAGGCATAGTACTGCCTATGCAAATAAGGGATGTCTGTAGATAAAAACAAACTGTGCAGCTTTGACCAGTTATTTTATTTATTCATTTATTACAGGTGCTTCTATAGCGCCGTCAATTTACGCAGCATTTTACATACAGTTGGGAAAGTAATTATTTAATCCCCTGCAGATTTTGTAAACTTGCCCACTTACAAAGAAATGAAGGGTCTATAATTTTTATCATAGGTTTATTTCCAATGATAGAGACAGAATATCATCCAAAAATCCAGAAAAAACACATGATACAAATGTTATAAATTCAGATGCAGTTCAGTGAGTAAAATAAGTATTTGATCCCCAAGCAAATGGATCCAAAAAATTGTGTGCTGTTCCTTTTAAGTCAGATGTCAACCGGTGATATACCAATTGTGAGAAAATAAAGTGCAAGTGCTAATACACTGAAACGTGCAATACAATATAGCATAGAATTGAGAAATGAAATATAAAAAAAATGCAACAATAGTAATGAAAACTCCACTATCACGATGAATAAAGTGCTCAGTTCTCTCAATCCAATGTCCCTTTTCAAAGGTGCTCCAGTGCTGCCAAAATGTGCACCTTAGTATGAAAAAGATAGCCTCTTACCAGAAAACATGGATCTCAATTACAGAGATCAAAACCAGCCCGCAATCAATCTCCACAATGGAAGCTTCAATCTCATAGGGATCTCGACCGTGTTTTAAATGAAAGTCGCTCACCAGGCGGACATGTATGAAATGCAAACAACAAGGAGAAGCCACAAAGCATAAAACAGGTGGGTAGGTAAATAAAGGAATACACTTGCAATGATGCTGAAAAATCAAGCTGGACGCGGTGTCACCCGTCACAAGTGCACTCCACCTGGTACTCACTCCACTGAGCACTTAATTCATTGGCACGTGGTAGTGAACGTTTCATTACCATTATTGCATTTTTTATATTTAATTTCTCATTTATATGCTATATTGTATTGCACATTATTCAGTGTAGTAGCACTTTTATCACAATTGGTATATCACTGGTTGACATCTGACTTAAAGGAACAGCGCACTATTTTTTATATCCATTTGTTTATTGTTGCCTAGTATTCAGACATTTTGTTTTGCATCGGTTCACGACATTATAGAGGATTAGCGCAAAAATATTATTTTTTCCTTTTTTGATCCCCAAGCAAAACAGGAGGAAAGCTGTTTCTTGTAGTTGGTTACAGGGCCGTCTTTAAGGCAGGGCAAAAGGGGCAGCTGCCCTGGGCTCTGCCATTGTTGTGGGGCCTAAAGCAGCTGCCTCATACTTGCCAACTATCCCAGTTTAAATTCCCTCGTACTTTGAGGTTTTAGTCCTGTGCTGCGTCCTGATATCTCAGTGTGAAGTTCTGTTACTAATGCTGCCCAGCTCTGTCCTATTGTTGTGTACAGATGACTCACCTGCAGACCCTGTGTTTACATGTGAATAACCGGCATTGATATGTAAATAGCGGCATAATTCATATGTAAATAGAGGCAGTATTCATATGTATATCATTCCCCCCTGAGGTCATATCCACCATCACCTATACTGAAAGCTGCCCACTGGGGAGATAAAGGAGCATACTTGAAATTCCTGCCTACAACTGTGGTCATTAAGCCTACCATCAGCCTGTTCTGCAAAGGTAAGCAAATTACTGGGGGGAGGGTAGTGTGGGGTGTGCAGAGGTAGGCAGAGAAGGAATTACAGTTTGGGGTGCACAGGTGAGCAAGGAGGGGA
Source organism: Aquarana catesbeiana (assembly GCF_042186555.1). Lineage (NCBI taxonomy): Eukaryota > Metazoa > Chordata > Amphibia > Anura > Ranidae > Aquarana > Aquarana catesbeiana. The sequence continues at coordinate 115,523,458 of NC_133326.1, read as the reverse complement.
TGTATAGAGGTAAGGAAGGTGGGAGCAAAGATGAGCAGAGTAGGCAGGTAGAGTTAAAGGGGAGGGGGAGTGGAGAGGATGGGGGAGGTTTGGGGTGCAGAGGTTAGCTGGGGTTTTGGGGTGCAAAGGTGTACTGACAGGGTGGATAAAGATGTAGGTCACGTGTAGGGCAGCCCATTCATTTCAGTAGGCTGCTAGAAATGCAGAAGAAAGTCCCAAACCCTTTTTCAAAATCACACGGTGCCAAGGCACATGCCAGTAGATGTGTGAGGGTGTCATTAACAATTAATGGCACTGATGTGTATCTGCTTAAGGGCAGCACGTTTCTATGGTGTCAGGAAATCGATTTTGCATGCATTCCCGACACACAAATGTGAACGCAGGCTAAATGTCTCAGTTACATTGGTGGTCAGTGTACATCTTCTCATTACATTGGTGCTTGGTGTAAAATCATTTCATTCACACTAGTGGCCAGTGTGAATGTCCCACTTACATTGGTGGTCAGCGTAAATCCCTCCTTACATTGGTGGTTACTGTGAATGCTTCTATTACATTAGTGCTCAGTGTAAACCCCTATTACATTGAAGCCAGTGTTGAAACTCCTCTTTATATTGGTAGTCGGTAAGAAAAAATCAGCATTGCCATTCATCACACCCTCCACCAGCACTGGCACTGATCCCAGGAGTTCTAGGATCCCTATGGGTTTTCTGTTTATTAATGATGCGTCCCCTCACCTCCCCAGTCCACAGTGTGAAGGCAGTGAGGAGCGTATGTGCTGTAACCTCTAGCAACCAATCAGTAAGCAGTAATGATGTGCAGTAACATCTAGCAACCAATCAGTAAGCAGTAATGATGTGCAGTAACATCTAGCAACCAATCAACAAGCAGAAATCCTGTGCTGTAACTTCTAGCAACTAATCAGTGAGCCGTAATGTGTGCTGTAACCTCTAGCAACCAGTCAGTGAGCCGTAATGATACACTGTAGCCTCTGGCAACCAATCGCTGCCTGATCTGATTCAATAAATGGATTTTGAGTCTAGCTGCTATTTATTGTATGTCTCAGAGCAGGTGGAGAGCGAAACTGCATGGAGGGGGCTCAAGAAATTTTTTTGCCCAGGGTCCAATCAATATTAAAGACGGCCCTGGTTGGTTACCAGGTTTGCACACATCTCAGGAGGGATTTTGGTCCACTCTTCTTTCCAGATCTTCTCTAAATCCTTTAACGGGTTGTAAACCTTTGTGTTTTTTCACCTTAATGCATCCAATGCATTAAGGTAAAAAAACACCTGGCAGTGACCGACCCCCCAGCCCCCCCGTTTTACTTACCTGAGCCCTGGAACTTGACCTGGCGGCGACGCGCTGTCTCTCTGTCCAGGGTTCTCGGCTCTTGATTGGATAGATTGATAGCAGCACAGCCATTGGCTCCTGCTACTGGCAATCAAATCCAATGATGCGGGGGCGGGGCCGAGTCATACATTCTGCGGCTATGGACGCTGAATGCTGGACTGGGTAGAGCGCCCGCAAGGTAACCCCCTCGGGAGAGCGCTTCTCCTAGGGGGTTATCTGATGTGGGGAGGAGCCGCCGGGGCCCCCAGAAGAGGACGATCGGGGCCACCCTGTGCAAAACGAGCTTCACAGTGGAGGTAAGTGTGACAGACCTAGCCGGGACAGAGGCTGTTGGAGAGAACTGAATGCAAGCCTGTTGCCTTTTGATTATGGGCCCTAGCATTTGGGGGAATGGTGCTCTCTGTGAGCTGTATGCCTGGGGTTGGTGTTACTTTGGATTCAGCTCCATGTCCCCCCAAAACACACAGACTCTGGGAACCCTTTATATGCCATATTAGAATGATAAGACTGAATTATACTGTTGGGACACATCCTGTGAGGAGATGCTGGTGTCATCAATTCCAACTACCTGTGTTTATGTTAATTGAATGAGCTGATCACATTGTCCTCTATACAATGTAGGAGACGGGACGACTCCTATTGGAGCTGCTGCTATTGTGAGAAGGTGTCCTGTGATAATTAACTCAGTCTGGGCAAAAGGTCATGTCTCAGTCACCTAGGCTGTATAAAGGATTAGTTAATTAGCTCATGTTAATTAGGTTACGTTTGTATTGTTAGAGTAATATTTTCTCCTGTATATAGGACTGTATTCTGGTTCTGAATAAAGTGAGTTCATGTTAGCAACAAGCAAGTGTCACCTTGTTTTGTGCTCAGAGAGGTTGGAATATCTGATATCGGTATACAGACTGGGAGGAAGTGGTATATGACGGAAGCACTCAAGCGGAGTGTGGGACATTCCGTGACATTGGTGGCAAGCAGCGGGAAAGCTTCCTGCAGTCTGGGACATCCAAACTTCTATCTAGATCCAAGGTCCAGATAGCAGGAGAGGAGAGGTACAGATACCAGCCGCCATGGATGAGGAATTCAGAAGGAGGTTGCGAGAGATGCAGATACAGCACAGAGGACCAGTATCAGAGCAGGTCCTGCTGGGATGGTGTGATTCTATTCGCTGCAAACTCTGGAAGGAAGCGCTAGCCCGTGAGCAGTGACACCAGGGAAAAGTTCTCCCCTCCATCGAGGAAAGGTACTGGTCGCAGTACGAACTGCGGGTGCGGTTTTTGGGAGAAAAACCACACAAGAAGCAGACAGCTGAATTAAGCAGGCTGGTCTGGGCAGAGATAAAGCTGGATGAGAGCTACAGAGCCCTCCGGTGGCATGTATCCCAAGCATGTCCCTGGATAGCGGATGACAGCCCAACGGAAGGCTTAAGCTACGGCGGCTTGGGACTGTTGTATGTGAAGCTGACAGGGGACTCTAACTTTGGGAGTGATTTGGAGTGGCGGGTGGACGAAATCATGGATTTCAGAGAAGGGCTACTGAACATTTCGGAAGTGCACTGGGCACAGAAAGATTTGGAGTTTCTGGCCGTTCAGGAATGGGAGCTAGAGATCGCCTACAGATGGCTGCTAGACATTGCTCAGTGCCAGGGCTGGGCTCCCTTTGCCTGGGACTATCAGGAAATACCAGCTGACAACCCTGAAATCCTGGCTGAAGAGTCGGTAATGTGGCAGAGCAATAGTGTGCTTTGCCAACCTGCCCCCGCAGCTATGGAGGCGGAGGTCTTATGGCGGATGCAGCAAGTGCTGAGTGACCTTGATGATCCTGTTTCTGCATGGGATGATCTTGGATGGAGGAATGTGCCTGTCCAGCAGCATGCCAGAGAATCTGCAGTGGAAAATCTGGAGATTGCCATCCCCAAACCTGAAGTGCTGACAACAGGGCAAAGCTCTGCTAACCTCTGCCCAGCACTGATAGTATCTTCTGGATTCCATGGACAGGAGATGGTGAACCTCCATCCCCAGACACCAGTTGCAGAGACAGGGGATTTGATAGACTTTTCTGCTGAGGAAGAACCATCGGGTGAGCCCCCAGCAGAAGAGTTGGGATTAGGGCCAAACTTCATTGCGCTCTGCTCAGCACTGATGGCATCTTCTGAGTTCCACGGACAGGAGATGGTGAACCCCAGGGTCCCCAGGCATACAGCTCACAGAGAGCACCATTCCCCCAAATGCTAGGGCCCATAATCAAAAGGCAACAGGCTTGCATTCAGTCCTCTCCAACAGCCTCTGTCCCGGCTAGGTCTGTCACAGTAAGTATGATATGTTTGTTATTTTTTTAAAAATAAAAAACAATCCTTTACACTCATTTTAAGGTCTGGAGACAGGCTGGGCTACTCCATGACCTTAATGTGCTTCTCCTTAAGCCACTCCTTTGTTGCCTTGATGGTATGTTTTGGGTCATTGTCATGCTGGATGACCCATCCACAACCCAACTTCAGTGTTCTGACTGAGGGAAGAAGGTTCTTATCCAAGATTTTACAATACATGGGGCCCCATCCATTGGTCCCTCAATGTGGCAAAGTTGGACTGTACCTTTTGGCAGAGAAACAGCCCTAAAGCATAATGTTTTCACCTCTGTGCTTGACTGTAGGGATGGTGTTCTTAGGGTCATAGTCCGCTTTTTTCTTCCTCCAAATGCGGCAAGTCTAGTTAATGCCAAAGAGCTAAATTCTGGTCGCATCTGACCACAGCACTTTCTCCCAATCCTTCTCTGTATCATTTAGATGTTAATTGGCAAACTTCAGACGGGCCTGTACATGTGCCTTCTTGAAGAGGGGGACCTTGCGGGTGCTGCAAGGATTTCAATCCATGGCGGTGTATTGTGTTACCAATGATTTGTTTGGTGACTTTGGTCCCAACTGCCTTAAAATCATTCACAAGATCCGCCCATGTAGTCTGGGCTGATCCCTCACTTTTCTCATGATCATCTATACCCCGCGGGACAAAATTTTGCATGGAGCTCCAGACTGAGGGTGATTGCTGGTTATTTTGTATTTTTTCTGTTTGTGAATAATCTCTCCAACAGTTGTCTCCTTCTTGCTGATGGTCTTGTAGCCCATTCCAGCCTTGTACAGGTCTACATTCTTGTCCCTGATGTACTTTGACAGCTCTTTGGTCTTGCCCATGATGGTGAAGTTTGAATGGCGGAAAGAGATTCTGTGGACTTTTGTATACATAACAAGTTGTCCTTAGGATCACCTTATTAAATTGACAGGACTAATCTGTGTACCACATGAGCACATACTGTAGCCAGTCTGTGGGAGCCAGAATTGTTTGGTAGGGGATCAAATACTTATTTTACTCACTGAACTGCAACTCCATTTATAACATTTGTATCGTGTTTTTTTCTTAATTTTTGGTTGATATTCTGTCTCTATCATTTAAAATGCACCTATGATACAAATTATAGACCCTTAATTTCTTTGTAAGTGGGCAAACTTACAAAATCTTCAGGGGATCACATAATTATTTTCCCCACTGTATATATTGTACGTTTACATCAGTCCCTGCCCTCAAGGTGCTTATAATCTAAGGTCCCTAACTCCCATTCATACATACACATACTAGGGCCAGTCTAGACAGGAGCCAATTGACGTACCAACATGTCTTTGGAGTGTGGGAGGAAAGTTGAATAATGCTCTTTCTATAGATGTTGGTCATTTACGTACCTCATGAAGCGTGACTATAAAACAACCAGGACATTGCTTAGAGAGGCCTAGCTGTTGCTGTTTACCTCCATCATCACAGTTTTTCTCGAATTCAAACCCCCTCACATACTCTTTCTCTTCCCTGATACAGTAGCTCTGAGCTCAGCATTTGAGAGCTTGCTCCTATGATGATGAAGGTGAACGGTAAGAGCTTGGGTCTCTTAGCAATGTCCTAGGAGTTTTCCAGTCAGGCTTCATGAGGAGCATAAATAATGGCCTATACCTACAGTAAGGATGCTATTCAACTTTAGTCAAAGCTTCACAGTTTGTTTTTATCTACAGACACCCTTATCTGCATAGGGAGTTTTTTGGTAAATACTACGCGGTTGTATATGAATGGGTGGCATTTGGCGGACACTGACCACAACAGGTATTATAATACTTGCTGGAACAACTAAAGCATTGCAGGCACTGTAAGTATACAACCCTCTCTGGCTGCCTTTGCAGCTAAAGGGGGGCTTTTGGTAAAAAATGTTGCTTAACTGCCACCATGTTTATCTTTGCCAACTGCACTCGTAAAGTTGGCTTAAGATAAGAAGGCAGACAGGCATATATTAGTATGCTCTTGGTGGGTCTGTGGCAGGAATGATGACTGCAAGCTTCCGTTTTCCTTAGAAGTGATTTCAACAATTTAATCTTTTCTGTAAAAAAAATTTGGACTTTTTTTGACTGAACTAAAATAATTTAAAAAGTTCAAATTTAATATTTTAAGATGGCCTTGGTATACGTGAGAAGGCGGCACATGATTGATTTATGAATTATTTTGGTGAGCAAAATATAAATACATACAACAGCCTTACTCAACTTTCAGAGGCTGTTTTTTTTAAAAACTGGAGTAAATGAAAATTGTGAACTGTAATTCTGAAATTTACAATAGAAAAACAATCCTGGTAAGTGATTGGTTATTATAGGAAACAATTCCATTTGTCTTTACATTAGTTATATTTTTGTACACTGTAAATACTGTATATCAGTTCTGCAGATCTTAACATTGAACAGTACTCCTTTCCCTGGCCTCTCTGATATTTTTACTTACCTACTTATATTTCGGTCCTCAGGCTACTCGGCGGTTCCTGCAGGAGATGAATTCCTGGACTTCCTTCCACTCCGTTCCTCCTCTCTCCTGGGATGTTGCTGTGAAATTTCTCATGGCTAGAAAATTTGATGTTGTTAGAGCCATAGAACTCTTCCACTCATACAGAGTAAGGGAGACATACATAACGGTCATCAGTGCTTTCCATCTTTCTCTGTATCTCTGTATTATCAGCTTGCATCTGCTAGATATAATACATTTTCCGGCCATCACAATTCTCTGAAAAATATTGCCATTAAGTACAGTTTTAGGCATGCATAACAAATATAAAGGCCTAATTAATTACTTTGTTGCACTGGTCATTTATTAGACCTTTATATTCCTTTTATACTAATATATGTAATTCTGTTTAACGATTGAAGTGTAAGTAAAGGCAAAACCTTTTTATTTTTTTGGATAGAGATAAAGTTTTTTTTCTCTTTGCAATCTGTGTCTTATTGAGATTTTTTTCACTTACTGTCCCATAGCCAGAACCAGAAGTGAGAGGAAATCCCTCCAAAGTGAGGAAATCCCAAGTGTTTCACCAGAACTAGTGTCCCATTGGAAGATTTCCCCAATTTGGCCCATTTCAGATGGGCCGAAACCAGTTTTGCTCAGCAGGGGATCTCTCCGCTGATCCCCTGCTGCGCTGAGGGGAGCGGCCAGATGATAGATCCATGTCCACTCTTTAAAAGCCCTCTCTGCTGTATTGACAGTCAGATGTAAATGGACCGGCTGACCTTTTACTCTTGACTGCCCTCCCATCTGGCCAGATGGAGGGGAACGGATCCCCTTCCATTTGTCCTTTGCCTGATAGAAGGTAGCTGACACAGGTCTGTTTACATGGGACTGCCAATAGAGAAGAATGGCGGGTCCAATCAGGACTGCCTGAAAAATGGACAGGTGGACATCAGACAACCCCTGTGAAAGAGGCCTATAAGTATTTTGATGCAAATTTGGGATTTCCTTTTACTTTCACTTTCTTTTACAAATAATCAACAGGACAAATAAAGAGGGAGGGGGATCTCCCTATCAGGGGTACAAACAGCAATACAACTGTTCTACTTCATCTCCACTCTGTCCAAAAAAAGTTTTGCCTTTTAGCTACATGTTAATCAGTAAAAATATCCATGATTCAGTGGGAAGGAGCATATGTACTAGGGTTCTGAATTCCAAAGAGACTGAAGACATTTCCCAGCATGCACTGTAGAATTTACATTGGTTCAACGCAAACATTTTCTCCTTTAGTGTCACTGTTCACATCATGCCATGTACAAATGACAGTGCTCGGGGCTGATTTTTCAGTTTAGCATGACAGATCCCTTCTAACAAAATCATGTGCATTGCATTTAGGCTAGGGCTACACTGGTGATTTTAATCTCTTGGTGCTGAGAGATTTAACTCTTTGCTGGCAGTTACCTGAACAGGCTAGAACCACACAGAGTTCATCTATCCTCCTGGAATGCTTGCAAGGATGAAGAGAAAACACAGTACTCATGGAACATTATTGTGCCAAAATAGGGGTATTGCACACAAAATCAATAAAAATACAGGATCTGTATTACACTCACTAAAAAAATGTCTAAAATGTGTCCAATCGACATAAGCCATATCCAGACTATTTTGAAGAATATGCAATCAAACTATGAAAGCGTGCTAAATCAATGCGTTTCACATCCGCACTCACATGTGTAGTCGATTGGCTCACAATGCATGTACAGACAAAAGGACAAGATTAAAGGGACCATCAACAGAATCCTCCACATAACCACATAAATATCTGCCAGAATAAATTAGTTACAAATGTGATCAACATAATCCATGCCTGAAGATTTGCATTTGATATACTGCTGCGCAAAGATCATGAGACATAAAAAAATGCAAGAATACCCATATTATTCTCCAGCTCCTCTGCTTAAAAATTTTACATACTGTAAGTGTAGCCTAGTACTAGGCGGAAAGGAGCAAGCCATGAATATCTGCAGTTGCCTGCACATTGAAAGCGAACAGACAAGTTGGATTTCAATGAGCTACCAACTCCCGTCAGCAGTGGCAGTGCCCAATGGACTGTGAAGCTGACCGCAGTGGAAGATGGGAGTTGAGGTTAAAGCAGGGAAAATTATTGTGGACCTCCAATACTCAATGGACTACAGCTCCAAGAGGAGGCCAGGACGGGGACAGAGCAGAGCAGTATTTGCCCAGGCTGTCTTTGAATTGCATAGTCTTTCTGCAGCGGTAGGCTGAAGTGAACAAATCCCCCCGTTAGATCTGCTTGTACCAAGAGCTGAGGCTTCAGGCATGCAATCAGATTAGAGAGAAGTTCAGAAAGCATCGGGACTGAGACTGACCCTATCACTGGAAGTATACTTGATTTGATTGTAGCCGTATTAGTGCAATTGTGACAGAGAAAATTGAGTACTGTCCGTGATACTTTTTTTATTTGCACTAGCATACAATTTTTCAGGACAAGCTTTCGGGGTATGTCCCCTTCTTCAAGGTCCAAGCAGTACTGATTCACAAATTTTTAAGCAGAATGTTAAAGAAGGAAAAAAAAAAAAAAAACATTCTGCTTAAAAATTTGTGAATCAGTACTGCTTTGACCTTGAAGAAGGGGACATACCCCGAAAGCTTGTCCTGAAAAATTGTATGTTAGTGCAAATAAAAAAAGTATCACGGACAGTACTCAATTTTCACTGGAAGTATACAAATGCAAAGCATAGGTGGAGCTAAAGTTAAAGCACCAATTGAGGCACCATCCCCATCACAATACAAGAATTTGGGGATTTTAGTAGTTTAGTCTTCTAATAAAATTGCTTGCAAATTTAATACAAGGTGTAGCAAATAGAACAAATGGGGGATCAATGGAGAAGGGATTTTTTTCCATGATCTTGCAATGCTCCATTCATTCAATTTCTTACTAGTAGCAGAATCTGCTATGTAGCTCTAGCCTATTCAGGTGCCAGCAAATAGTTAAATCTCCTAGCAGCATGACATTAAAATTGCAAGTGTAACCCTAGCTTTACATCCTTACATACCTTTCTTAGAAATATGAACATGATTTTGTGGTATGTTTTTAAAAACAAAAATGTCATTAAATGTGGTTCTAAATTTTTCAATTACAAAGCAAGGCATTGCCACTGTCAAGAGAATTATGTTCCATAATGATTAGAAAAATAACTACATTTCTTTATGGGTGGTTTTGAAAGATAATACATGAAGACCTTAAATTGTGTTAACATAATTGAAACAGTGGCCATCAACATCCATAGTATTTTTTTGGACCCTAAAGCCCAAAACGGCACAGCACAAAAAAACCCTTGCTGGGCATAGATGGGGGTGTGGTTGCAGAAGAGGCATTATCCTATCTTCCCGATGCTGTCCTCTTCTCCCTTTAGCTCTGATCTGTGGGCGGAGCCTTGCGTCTTTGTACAGTGCAGGCCTATTAACCGTGTATTGTATGTGGGAAAGGCAGGAGTGCAACTGCAGCCAGAGCAGCTTATAGAGGGCACTGCAGGGGACCACTCCCACAGATTGAGGGAGCCTGCTGGAGCAAGGAAAAAAGCACCCCCCTAGACCTAACGAGAATTTAACTCTTGCAGTGTGGGGGGCGCAACTGCAAGGGTTAATTTATTGTTGTGCCTGGAGTTGGGCTTTAAAGAAAACCTATGATTTGTCCATGCAAAGAAAAGTGACTGGTTCGATTTGTCATCACTAGCAGCACGTTTTCACCAACTCTTTGATCTCCTACCGCTTTGGGTTATGGTGAAATATGTGACTCACTCACTTCCTTAGCATGTGATAGTGCTTTACTTGATGATTGGCCACACCCAATGCTGTCACTTGGGAACAGGGAGGGATTTCTGAGCTCTGTGTAAGCTCCATGTTGCAACTAGAATGGTATACAGTGCTTGGGGAGGGAAGCGGAGGAGAAGTAAGAATATGGGGTTTGGGGGCTGTGCATTATAGTGCATCTTTATATTAAAGTCTGTGTAGCTGATATTGAAAAAAAACATAAAGGGACATAACTTACAATCAATAGGATGTGTCCCTTGTGCTGATTCCTTTTTTGTTAGTAGAAATCCTGCTCAGTCCATGAGATGGACTAGGTACTATGGGATTTGTCATGTTCTAAACAAGCACAAGTGAGAGGGGGAAAAAAAAGAGAAGATCATGGAGGATGTTACAACGAAGCAGAAAAACACAGAAAAACACAGAGGGAAACGGTTTCATGAAAAAAAGAAGACAGGGCCCATAAAGTTATAATTAAAGGCAAAACTTGGTCAGGATTTTATTGCTACCCCATGCCCCCTTTTAGGGAAATTCACCCTCTCTATTTCTTCTATTTACCGTTATCATTAAAAGTAAATCCCAAATTTTGGGATTTACCCAAAACAGTAATTGAGGGGACATCTTCCAATGGGGACACTAGTTCTGGGGGGCCACAATGGATTCCCTAATTTGCAGGGATTTCCACTTACTTGTTTCAGCTTTGGGACAGGAAGTGAAAAATCTCCCCAATGGGGCACAGATGGCAAAAAAAAACTGACAGGGGTTATAACCCTCCCTTAATCCAAAATGAAAAAAAAAATACCTATAGTTCTACTTTAAGGAGTGGATGTGTATAGATTATTTTAGTAATATGATCTTTCTATATTGATCAACAGCCGGTATATTTTTCACTGACTAATATATCCACTATTCAATTATAAAAGTATTTAGTTTGTAAATAGAATCTTTATGTTATGGTCCATCCCACAACCTGTTTCATAAATTATATGTTCCATGGAAGTGCTTTTTGATTTACTGCTTCATCAAGTTCCATATCTACTTGCTAGGAGACACGTCAGAGAGAAGGGATCGTGCGGCTGAATCCTCTGCAGGAACCTTTACTGTCTGAACTGCTGAGTGGAAAGTTTACTGTGTTGGTGAGTGATCCTGTACGTTTAGTAAAAAGTTCTGTGCAATTGGCATAAAACCTTGTGAAAGAGCCATTAGGCTCTTATTCCATTAATTCAACTGCAAGGGCAGCCACAATTAGTTTTGGTTCCGAAACAGACATCTCATTTGCTGCATGGGTCTGCTACCTGGTAATTCTGAGTTTCCATTCCATTGCATAGAAAATCAACCCGTTTTCTGGAAAATTTCACGGCAGTCGGTACCTGACCTTTCCTCTTTTATGGAGAGGAGTGAAGGATGATATTACTGTTCATGTTCTTCTGTGAGGGTTGAGAGAATTTTGCAGCAGATCCTGGCAACGGAATGCGGAGGATGGACCGTTATTTTCCCGTCTCCACCATAAGAATGTCATAAAATGTTATAAAGTTTGTGTTATACAATGAACTGGTAACCTGTATAAGTTTATAAAAATACCCCACCAGGATAACGCACCTCAAAGGCTACTATTGCGGTATAAAATATAACTTATTGGACATCAAAAAGACAAAAAAACAGCACAAACCCATTGACTAAGTCAGTCAGCTAACCCATGGACCCCAGCCCCCAAACATCCCCCTGACCTCCCCTCGTCCCTCCCAAGCAACTCTCCCACTCAGAGAAACCCTCCCCCCACTCCAGTGTCCCAAAAGAGGACCCTAACAGCTAATCTCCCCTCAAAAAACATTTTTTGTTTTCACAGAAATGGATTAGTCTCATTCCTGCTACACTTGTATTCATCATAGAACTGTATACAGCGGGGATCGCTCCATTATAATTACTTTGTGAAGCAGATAGTTCAAGATCAAGTGTCTGTGCATCCAGATCTGGTCTGTTTATGCATGCATGAGAATTTTATTTATTTACTTTTCATCAGACTGCATTTTTTAGCCTGGTCAGGGTTTTTTTCTAGGCTATTTGCCCTCTTTGAGTGTTTTTGGAGGTTTCCACTGGCCGGCAGAGGGGAGGACGGGGTTTTTTGAGGAGAGATTAGGTGTTAGTGTCCTCTTTTGAGACACCGAAGGGGGGGGGGGGGGAGAGTTCTCTAGGTGGAAAAGTTGCTTGGGAGGGATGTGGGGGTTGGGGGATGTTTGGGGGCTGGGGTTTCCCCCTCCATGGGTTAGTTGACTGACTCGGTTAATGGGTTTGTGCTGTTTTTTTGTACTTTTGATGTCCAATAAATTATACTTTATACCTCAATAATAGCCTTTGAGGTGCTTTATCCTGGTGGGGTATTTTTATATGCATGGCTTTTTGGATGCACCTCCCCTAATAGGGGTGTGGCACTAAGCAGGTATTTCCACTCCCAGGACTCAGTTTTGGTTGGGTTTTTTGCAACCTGTAAAAGTTAAGCACAAAAGAAGTCACTCTAATGTGTATATTATGCCATTAATACTTTTAAGCCAGTAACTTTGTACATTCTCTTTTATCAGAGTGTACGGGCTCCGACTGGAGCTTCCATTGCAATCTTTACTGCCAAACTTCACCACCCAGCAAGGAAAAACAGTAAAGAGGCTCAGCACACAGTGCTTCAGGCCCTCTTCTACCTCTTGGATCGTGCTGTGGAGAGGTGAGAGCCAAGTCGATTGAAAAGAGCATATTTGATCCTGGGAGAGCTAGAATAGTTGAGCTATGCATGGGAGATGTTTAAAAAAAATGCCAAATATAGGTTAAAGATGAATCCGGCATAAAAAGATGGTATATCTAACTGCTTCCCATTTGTAAAATTATATTATTGTTATAGAGCAAGTAAGATTTTACCTTATGATAGTTAACAATGCAAGCATTGCTTTTTGGCACTTATGGATATTTTAGTGTATTTTTGCTTTTTGCTTCCCATATAATTAGTATTTCCCTTTGTACACATTGACAGCTGGTAGGAGCTGGAGGTGTATGTAAACCCCAACAAAAAAAACTCCTCTTGTTTGCACCCTTTTTGTGTCTAGTAAATATACCTATAAAAGAATTTTGTTATATTTGTTCAATAAGTACAAAAATACATGGCAATTCTACCAGAAATCTTGTGAGCTAAAAACTTCCTGTGTTCTCTGCCGCACTGTTACCGGTTACCTTGTTCTGGATATCCCTGCATACTAAAAAAACATCTCCTGGGATGACAGTGCTGTCACTCTAGGGTAGAAATGTGTTACTGGCAGGATCACTGGGTAAAAATAAAGGGGAAAAGGCTGATAAAATTACCACTACTTGTAAGCTGCAATATATTACATTTATTTTTTTGAAGTTAGACACCACAGTGGGGACTCTATAAGAGGCCCGCTTTCATAAAATAAAAATGTAGTGTTTGTAATATTTTATACTTGTAGTGCAACTACGAGACAACTCCAACTGGGTTTGGTGCTGCCTTTAGAAAAACATTTGAGGGGGAAAAAAAAGTTTGTACAAGGCACTTGGTAATTTAATATTAACAAAACTGACCTTTCCAATGTAATCATCAGCCTCTGTAATTTATATAAAAAAAAAAACCCCTTAGTGTAAATAACACCCTCAAGATCCCTAGATTCCTATTTCCTATTTATTTGTGTGATTTGGCTCCCTGCTTTTCTCATATACAAGTCAACTTTTAGGCATTTCCTACATTAGGAAATTTTGCTATCTTTTTTGTTTGTGGTTGTATACTGTTTTTTAGGCTGTTAAAAGGTGCGTTTTTTAACATTCCCATGTGGTATGTTTTTGACAGCCCATTCATTTTCCAAATTTCAATGGGCTGCGATTTTATGGCTGCAAATGCACGTTTTGCTAGATGCGTGGGGGTGCCGTTACAGCAGCATGTTCCCATGCGGGTAAAGGTGTACATCCGTGTGCGTTCCAACACTGCAATTGGTGTGACCTGGCTCTAAGGCTGGGTTCACACTTGTGAGATCATAAATATTGCATGTGATTTGCACCGCATTGCTGTGCAGATCACATGCAATGTCTGTGCGATGCAAATTCAGCTATACAAACTGTATGGCTGAAATCGCATCGCATTCACACCAAAATCGTGCAGGACCCTTTTTTGGGCCCCACACTGGTATTGGATCGCATGGGTGTTTCACAGTTCACAGTGCGATCTGCAAACTAATCTGGGGGTGTCATTAACTTTACATTGACACCCGCAACTGTTCGCAGATGCCAATGTGAACCGCGAGCGATTCAGGTGCGATGCACAGGAATTGCGCTGGTTCCCGCATCGCACAAGTGTGAATCCAGCCTAAGCCCAGGTTCACACTGACTGCGGGTTAGAAATCGCGTGAGTTCAGCTGAACTAGCACAATTTCATACCCACATCAGTCCTACTTCAGGAGCGATTTCAGAGACATCTGTGTGGGCACAGAGGAACAAACAGGGATTTCTTCAGAATAACAAAAGGTAGGAATCTGCAACAAAGTTTTTTTATAATCCCTGCAATGTACATAGATCACCCAGAGGGGGAAGGTTTTTTTCCCAACAAAAGTAGAGTTACGTTTTAAGTAAAATCCATCTAAACACTACCCTCTCCGCTGATTGATATGCTGCTTTCCATAAAAGCTGCATTTGCAAGCCTGTCATTGCAGACCCTTATTCTGTATGTAAAAGTATGGGGTTTGCGCCTCAATTTACAGCTAGTTTATTGCCGATGTTCACAATGCATTTCAGTGGGATATCTATTGCAGAGAGCAGAAAAAGGAGCCGCTCCAGGTGGAGTTCTTGAATTCACTCAGATTCATGAGAAATAGACTTTAAAAAAAAATGAAATGTTCATTCCAAGCAGAAGAATAACAATTAAACCCTTAGTCATTATTTTTGTTAGCTGAAATTTAGTGCAAAATTATCATGAGAAAAAAAATAGAAATTAAATAGTTTTGGCTTCAAACACTTCCAAGCGTTGCTAAAATTTTCACAACTAAAAAGCCAAGTAGAGTGTCTGCTATCACTAATAATCTTCTAAAAAGTACTTTTTTTTGTTTGTTTTGTTTTTTTGCTACATTTGGAGTGTGCATTATTTTGTATAATCTGGTTGTCCATCTCCCACCAGATAACAACTGCTTTCTGCTGTCAGTCATTTTAGATACGCTGAGCACAGAATCACTCTTGGGCTTCTGTATAAAAAGTGCACAAAAGAAAACATTCTCACATACTACTCCCTAGTTTGTTTGTTTTTTAAGCACCTTCCATAGCCATACCCAGAGCATATTCTGATTCATTGTTTGGTCAACCCATAACTGTTCGAAGACACTAGGATGGATGTTAATAGTGAGCACATTACAAAGTAACATCTATTTCTACTTTTTAATTATCATTTTTCTTCCACTGCTTACTTTACTATCTGTAATAACAGATCCTTCATATTTCTTATCTTATCTCTCTATTATTCACAGTTTACATGTTTATTTTTCCTGACGCTTTACTTTCCTCCTAACCTGCTTGATATAATCTGATATTTCATTTTCTATTTATTGTTCTGTATTTTGTAGTTTGATCTAGAAAAACATAGTGAAACAAAGTAAACTCTGTCATCTGTTTAAAGAAGAAGTACAGCCAAAGCTCGTTTGGCTTTACTTCTCCTGTGGATCACAGAAGTGCAGTTCGTTTTGCACTCCTGTGACCCATTTTCAGCAGACAGCGGGCTGGTTGCTTCCACCCCCTCCACAGCCCAGTGCTCCCATTAGTGCGGGGGTGGCAGCGAAGAGAGCTGCTGACTAACAGTCAACAGCTCTCTTCTCGGGGAGGCCTGAGAACCGAGTGATCGGCAGTGTTTGATTGCTCAGGTAGGTGGGGGGATCGGAATGATGCTGCATCTACCTAGGTACGTATGAATCTGCAAAAAAAAACATACTTCTCTTTTGAAGGCCCCTTTCACACATGCAGACCGTTTTGTTTCAGCAGTTCAGTCACCTTTTTTCAAAGAAAAAACGGATGAAGTCCTTAACCACAATTTTTCTTATGCAAAAACTGATGTTTGTCCGTTTACACCTATTTATCGCCTGATCTGATAGGGCTTTGATCTGTTACAAAAAACAGATGTTGATGGAAGCAGATGTAAATGGATAATCATCCATTTACTTCCATTTTCCCATAGAAATGCATTGATGTATGTCCGTTTTTCATCCATCGGTTGACAGATGAAAAACAAACGGTCCGCATGTGTGAAAGGGGTCTAAATCATTTGGGAGGATGTTTATAAATGAGGAGGGCACCCCCTCAAAAAGATAGAAATTGTTTAGGTCTTTGCAGAAATGTTATTTTAAACCATGAATCAGTGTTATTACAGTATAAAATAGAAGTGATATATTCATAAAGCCACAAACTTAAAGGGGTTGTAGAGTCAGAAGATTTTTTTATCTTAATGCAATCTATGCATTAAGATAAAAAGCCTTCTGTGTACAGCAGCCCCCTAATACTTACCTGAGCCCCCTTTCTGTCCAGTTATGTCCACGAGTCCCTTGAACATCCGGGACTCTCCCTCCTGATTGGCTGAGACACAGCAGCGGCACCATTGGCTCCTGCTGCTGTTAATCAAATTCAGTTGGCCTATCAGGAAAGAGAGGGGGCAGGGCTGAACCACAGCTCCATGTCTGAATGGACAAACGGAGATGCAGCTCAGCTTGGGTGCCCCCATATCAAGCTACTAGCTGTGGGGGCACTCGACAGGAGTGAGGGGCCAGAAGCAGCAAAGAGGGAGCCGAGAAGAGGAGGATCCAGGCTGCTCTGTGCATATCCACAGCAACAGGGCAGGTAATTCTAACATGTTTGTCAAGTCTTGTTTAAAAATAAATAAATAAATAAAAAAATAATCTTTTTAAGGCTAGGTTCACATTATTGCAGGTCGGGAATGCGTGGAAATTTCCGACCTGCAAGCAAATGCACCGCTCTTTAATTCTTAATGGTACAGCACCATGCAGCTTGATGAGGCGCAATTTAAAGAAAAAAAAGGGTCAGGGAATTATTTCCTGGCTTTTCTGTGGAAAGGGCAGCCCACTTAAATGAATGGACTTCCTACACTCAGCATGCAGGTCACAGATCTGAACAAAGCCTTAAAATTTAACTCAATCCATAACTATTGTGGTTATGTTTGGTTGCTGGAAAGTGGAATCACACAAAGATTTGTGGCTAAATTCTGCGAGCTACAGGTGCTTAAAGTGATTGTAAGGTTTCTTTGTTATTTTAAACAAAAAAATAAAAAAAATAAATAAAAACATATCATACTTACCTCCACTGTGCAGCTCGTTTTGCACAGAGTGGCCCCGAACCTGCTCTTCTGGGGTTCCCCGGCGGCTCTCGCGGCTCCTCCCCACATCAGATAACCCCCTCTGAGAAGCACTTACCCAAGGGGGTTACCTTGCAGGCACGCTCCTGAGTCCAGCATTTGAGTCCATACACACGAATGCCGGACTCGACCCCGCCCCCCGGCACCCGCGTCATTGGATTTGATTGACAGCAGCGGGAGCCAATGGCTGTGCTGCTATCAATCTAGCCAATCAGGACACGAGACACCGGCTAGAGCTGGTGTGCTTGTCCCCGGCGTGAGAAAAAGAGGGTTCAGGTAAGTAAAATGGGGGCACTGGGGGGCTGCTACACTGCAAGAGGTTTTTCACCTCAATGCATTGAGGTGAAAAACCACGAAGGTTTATAACCCCTTTAAAGGCTAAGTTCCTTCTTTTTTTTTTCTAAATTACCAACTCCACAATGTACCAATATACCAAAAATGTACCCCTGTTGCAGAAAAATTAAAAGCTTTCTTTGATTTTTAAAACAAGGCCTTACATTAGCCCTTGCTGTATTTCTTAGAAAGCTTCATCACTTTCTGGTATGTAGATTTGGGAAGGAGAAACCAGTAAGGCACAGGAAGGAGTTTACCAGCTGACCTCATTAGCACACATATTCTTCACCCATCAACTATGTTTGCACAGCATCCCCGGCATCCCTCCAAGCGTGCATTTGCCTGGCTTGTCAATGTAGACTGCCACAGCTACTATGTTTGCTATGTCTACATGCCTAAACTCTCTGGGGCCGCCTGTGGGTTGGACACTCTTGATGTAGTGCAAGGGCTTACCTGACTGGATAGAGAGTGAATGGATAGATAGGTGGGTGGTCCTATTCCACAGTCTTGGTAAAAGGTGGCCATATTCTGAGAATTCTTCTAGGACTAACAATGCCCCTTGCAGAGTGGAGCCAGCATCATTTAAGAAGAGGAGGAGGTCGTCTGCATACAAGGCCACCCTCTCCTCCAGCCAGGCCAGTAGTAATCCTTTAATGTTTGGCGAGACGCGTAATGCCTCAGCCACTGGTTCCATGGCAATGGCAAAAAGGGCCGGAGAGAGAGGACAGCCCTGCTGTGTACCACTAGAGAGCTCAAAAACAGGAGATAGATGACCCCCCAAACGAATGGCAGCCGTTGGTGAAAAATAAATAGTCTGCAAGCATTGGATAAACACTAGGGGAAACCCCATTCTCTGCAGAATCTCCCACAGGAAATGCCATTCAATTGAGTCGAAAGCCTTCTCAATATAGGGAGAGACAACCACTCTGGTACCCTGATTGTCATGCCTTGCATGAAGGTTTGTGAACAATCTACGAAGGTTAATATCTGGAGACTTGTGGGTCATGAAACCGGTCTGATCCAAGTCTATGATGGAGGGAAGTAAAGGGTTAAGTCTAGCAGTGAGGAGCTTAGTTAGAATTTTGATGTCATTGTTAAGAAGTGCAATAGGTCTATAAAAGCCACATAACTTTGCATCTTTATCAGTTTTGGGAATGAGAATAACTTGAGCGTGCGCCATGGAAGGTGGGAGAGAGCCCTGCTCTAGGCAGTGAGTGAATAGGGCAGCTAGCCGGGGGGGTCAGTATGTCGCCATGCGCTACATAGAAATCAACCGGGCCAGGAGCCTTGCCAGTGGACAGGGAGTTAATCACAGCATAAACCTCCTCAGTGGTGATTGGATCAACTAGATGAGATCTTTCCGAGTCGGAGAGCCAGCCAAGGGCTGTCAGATCCCAAGAGATGACAACCTCTCTGGGTCTAAACCTGAGAGTAATGTGGTGCTGTGTAAGGATTGATAAAATACATGGAAAGCTTGCAAAATGGCCTCTGGAGAAGATATGGCCTCACCTGTGGGAGAGGGAAGTTTTCTTCGTATTATACAGTTCCAGTCTAGTAACCTTTAAGTGAAGGTGAAGACTGCATTTAGATGCCTGCAACGCATCAAAGTTTGAGGCGGAGGGATCCAATCCATATTGGTCAGAAGCCAACCCCACCTCGCATATGTCCAATAAAGAAGTGTCATGGTTTGGAAGAATCAATGCATACAAGATGATGTTGCTACCACAAATAATTTATATGTTTCACTCTTTACCAATCCACATCCCTATTCACTATATCCATAAAATGTCAAAAGCAGGTTGGAAGTATATATGGAATGGAAAAAAAGCTAGATGCTCCAGAAACAACCTCACGTTCCATAAAAAAATAGGAGGGGCAGGCCTAACGGACTTATATGACTACTACTGGGCTGTCAGACTAGACCAAACAAAACTATGGTTTAAAACTGAGGACACACCACTCTGGGTAGACATTGAAAAAGCATTAGCCCCAACAAAGGACTTAACATTACTACTACTGAGCGATGGGTGGTTACCATGGAAACTGTCTACCCTTACTCCTCCTATGCAGATCTCATTGAGAGCATGGAGATTCCTTCTAGAACAAACACATAAGGTCAATCAAGAAATACCATACACAATACCAAAGACTCTACTAGAAACAAAGATTCCTTCACTGAAGGTTAACTACTTGACAAGTAAAGGGGTAAATAACATTCTGGACCTCTATGACGGTTCACAATTAAAAACAACTGAACAGGTCATGTCCCAATATAACCTCACCAATAACGGGAAATTCTTACACATGAGAATCACACACTTTCTTAAATCCTTCTCTAGACCGTCCATTTCCATACCGAAAGAGATATGGAACTTTTACTTGACCGCTAATAGCAACACTAAAGGTATATCCTTCTTTTACCATAAACTAAGGGATAAAAACACGTTCCTTAAAACCACTGCAATGAAAAAATGGGAGGTTGAACTGGGAAAACTATTCTCACCAGACCAATGGCAACAGGCATTCACTGAAATACACAAAGCCTCTCACT
Source organism: Aquarana catesbeiana (assembly GCF_042186555.1). Lineage (NCBI taxonomy): Eukaryota > Metazoa > Chordata > Amphibia > Anura > Ranidae > Aquarana > Aquarana catesbeiana. The sequence goes on along the minus strand of NC_133326.1, from coordinate 115,503,210 downwards.
GCATTAAGCATTGGGAGCTAGCGATTAAGCTAGCTAACAGATGGCACTACACACCATACAGGTTAGCGACCTATTTTCCTGGCACTTCACCGCTATGTTGGAGGGCTTGCGTCCACACGGGATCTTTACTTCACATGTTATGGTATTGCCCCACTGTTAAAAGCACATGGAATCAAATATTCCGACTAATATCCTCTATTACAGGAATGCTCACACCTCCAGACCCCGCATTAGCAATATTACACTTAAACATAGACAACTTCCATACCGACTTCAGACCAGTAGTGACACACATACTACTAGAGACGAGGTCAGTGATTCTTTGCAACTGGAAATCCGCGACAGCCTTGAATATGACAGATATAATTAAAGCTGTCAACAGGAACTGCACCTTTGAACGTCTTATAGCATTAAATTCCTCAAATTGTGCGAAGTTTGACAAATCCTGGTCTATATGGCCATATAGGCTATGACTTAATTGACACATGAGGTGAATGTAAAGTATTAACAGTACCAGTAGGTCTAACACTATACCTACTTAATTTACGTAAAATTGTAACTTCTGAATATATACCACCATAAACTGTATGTCACTTACTGCCATATTTTATTTTATGTTAAAGAACCCATTTTATGTTATGTTACACAACCCATTTACTTTTACTCCCCACTTTTCTAATTTCTGTATCCTTTTACGAAATGCTCAATAAAAATTTATTGAAAGAAAAAAAAGAAGCCAACCCCACCTCGCTCTCCAATGCTGTTGTGGTAGCAGTTTGTTGCACCCTAACCGCCTTGATGGCTGAGATGTAATGGTCTTTTGTGAATGCCTTGAAAGCATCCCAGACTATATCAGGAGAGGATGACCCCTCATTAGAATCCCAGTAATCACATAGGGCTAGGGGGGTTTGTTCAGCTATATCAGGTTGGGAAATCTATTGAGCACCGAGATGCCACATGGAGCCACTACAAAAAGAGGAATTGCGCAGGGTGATCTCTAGGGGACTGTGATCAGACAGGCCAATGGGTAAATAAGATGCACCTAGAACGTCTGTCAGAATAGAGAGGTTGGCAAAAGCATAATCAATTCTGGAGGCGGTTTTGTAAGAGGTAGAAAAACACGAAAAGGTTTTGGTGGATGGAAATTTCCACCTCCCAGACTTCTGTTACACCTGCAGATAATGCCCAATTTGACAACTCCCCGGTGAAGGACTTAGGTGGCAAGGGTCTATCCAAATCTGGGGAAAGGATGGCATTAAAATCGCCCAATAGTAAAAAATTTTGCAAGACAATAGGGGGTGGTCCTCTCCAGTATAGTATATAGAATTTTGGGTTTAAAGGGCGGAGGCACATATATACCAGCAAAGACATATCTTTGCTGCCATATCGTAAATACCAGTATCACAAATCTACCCAGTGGATCTATGTGAACCGCTTCTTTGACACACGAGAGAGACTTATACACTAAGATGGAAACTCCCCTCGCATACGTCGAGTAAGAGGCATGAAAAGCCTTCTGTACCCAGGGCCTTTTCAGAGCCATTAGCTTACTGCCCACCAGGTGTCTCCTGCAGAACTAAAATAGCTGGACTATATTGTTTGACATATTGAAAAAGAAGCTCCCTCTTAAACTTAGAATTTAGGCCACGCACGCTCCAGGATACCACAGAAAAAGTATCCTGATCATGTGATGCCATAGTCGCTTTCGCCAAAATAATTAGAGGAGACTAATAGTTGTTGAGCAGGTGACACCCGGTGGCATGAGCCATTGTACATGAAACACAAAATATACATGTATAAAAATAGGATTTTTATAACCGCTTACCTGTAAAATCCTTTTCTTCGAGTACATCACGGGACACAGAGCCACAGTATTTACTGATGGGTTATATAGGACTAGGTGATGGACACTGGCACACCCTAGACAGGAAGTTTAGCCCCCTATATAACCCCTCCCCTTACTGGGAGTACCTCAGTTTTGTAGCAAAGCAATATATGTGTATTAGAAGAGGGGAGGGACCTCTGTGTCCCGTAATGTACTTGAAGAAAAGGATTTTACAGGTAAGCTGTTATAAAAATCCTACTTTCCTTTTCGTACATCACAGGACACAGAGCCACAGTATTTACTGATGGGATGTCCCAGAGCAATGCTATCTGAGTGGAGGGAGACACAACAAAAGTAGGGTGCAATCAGACCTGAGGACCTTGTACCGCTGCCTGCAGCACACTGCGCCCAAAGGCGATATCCTCATGTCTTCTCACATCCACCTGATAGAATCTGGTGAATGTATGGACTGAAGACCAAGTTGAGGCCTTGCAGATTTGAGCCATGGAGGCTTGGGGATGCACTGCCCATGAGGCACTAACAGCCCTGGTGGAGTGCGCTTTGATTTGAAAAGGTGGAACTTTCCTCTTCAAACCATAAGCTTGAACAATTACCTGTTGAATACACTTAGCAATGGTAGATTTTGACGCTGCCTGTCCTTTTTTAGAACCTTCAGGCAACACAAACAAAACATCAGTTTTGCGAATCTGAGCAGTCTCTTCCAGCTCTCACTACATCCAGAAAATGTAGTGACTTTTCCTCCGTAGAACAGGGATAATAGTCTAGAAAAAATTAAGGCAGAACAATATCCTGGTTTAGATGAAAACCTGAAACTACCTTCGGTAGAAAGCTAAGATGAGGACGCAATACTACTCTATCCTTATGAATAATTAAATATGGCTCTTTACAAGAGTCACCAATTCTGATACCCTTCTTGCAGAAGAAATGGCTACCAGAAAAATGTAGCTTCCTTGTCAAAAGGACCAAGGGAATATGTCGTATTGGCTCAAAAGGCTGCTTCTGTAATGCTGACAGAACTAAATTCAAGTCCCAGGGGTTCAGGGGAGCTCTAAACGGTGGATTAAGTCGTGTTACCCCCTGTATAATGCTTCGGACTAAAGAATGCGAAGCAAGCAGACGTTGAAACAATATTGACAAGGCTGAGTCCTGGCCCTTGATAGTACTCAAGGCCAGCTTCACCTCTAACCCCATTTGCAGAAAAGCAAGGATTCTCCTTATGACATACTTTCTGGGATGCCAACCCCTGCCTTCCAGACTCTATAATAAATGACTCTGGAAGCTGGCTTCCTTGCATTAATCAAGGTAGAAATTACTGGGCCTGAAAGCCCACAACTTTTCAGAATGTGGGTTTCAATAGCCAAACCATTACATTTAGCGTTTGGTAAGAGACCATTTCCCTGGGAACAACTGCTGGCAACTTAAGTAGTCCGCCAGCCAGTTCTCTAACCCTGGAATGAAGATTGCCAATATACATGGCACATGCTTTTCTGCCCAGATTAGGATCTGGTTTACCTCTCCCTGGGCTGCACGACTCCTGGTCCCCCCTTGGTGATTGATATAAGCCACTGCTGTGGCATTGTCGGATTGGATCCTGACAGGACAGCCCCGCAAACCTGAATGTCCAGGCCTTTAGGGCTAGGTACGCCTGCACGAATCTTTAGAATGTTGATGGGTAAGGTCCTTTCGGTTTTGGACCATTTCCCTTGGACAGTCGTCTCTTCCAGAACTGCTCCCCAACCCGAAAAGCTGGCATCTGTTGATGCCACCTTCCAAGTAACTGGTAAAAAGGATTTCCCTTTCCGCAGATTCTCGGGTACAAACCACCAACTGAGGCTCTGACACACTTTTGGTGACAACCGCATCGGAACATCTGGCGCCTGGACTTTCTTGTTCCAGGCATACAGGATACTGTTTTGCAGCAGTCTAGAATGAAACTGAGCATAGGGAACCACTTCGAATGAAACCACCATCTTTCCCAACAACCTCATACAAAGGCGAATAGGACCCTTCTTTGCCCTGACTACCTGAACCAGCTCCATTATGGCACTGATTTTGCCTGGGGTAAAAACGCCCTCTTCTGAGTTGTATCTATGACCAGACCCAAGTACTCCTAGTTTTCTTACTGCTTTTAAAGAAGACTTCTCTAGGTTGAGGACCCAACCTAGGTATTCCAGGTAGTTCACTGTGGTGACCAAGCTCTGGTCTAAGCGGGGCTACCGACCGGTCTATTAAGAGCAGATCGTCTAGGTACGCTATAAACGTTATACCTTGGGCCCTTAATCTGGCCAAAGGAGGAGCCAGGACCTTTGTGAACACCTGAGGTGCAGTAGCTGGACTGAAAGGCAGAGCTACAAACTGAAAATTATGTTTTTCCACTTCGAAACGCGAATATTTCTGATGAGCGGGGAAGATAGGTACATGCAGGTATGCATCCTTGATGTCTATTGATGCCAGAAGTTCTCCTTCTTGTAGGATGGAGACTACTGATCAGATATATTCCATGCGAAAAGATCGAATTTTTAGGAATGGATCTTTGAGATCTAGGATGGGTCTGACATCTCCATTTGGCACCGTGAAAAGGTTTGAATAAACTCCAATCCCTGCTCTTGCATGGTAACCACCATAATTACTTTTTGCGACAAAAGTCACTCCAACGCATGAAAGGGAGACTTCTTTTTCTCTGGATCTTTGGGAACACTTGATCTGAGGAGACAGGAATTCTCTGAACTCTAGTTTGTAACCTAGAGTTATTGTGGAGACCACCCATCTGTCCTGAAAATCCTCCTGCCAGACCCTTTGAGAACCTTAGCAGTCTTCCCCCCTCTTCATAAAGAGGCTTTATTGTTCTGTCTTGTAGATTTCCTCCCCCAGGACTTCTTTTGTCCCTGGGGTTGACTCTGAGGTTTACCTCTTGAACCTGACGGTGGAGGCCGTCGCGACTGCCTGGAGGCTGATGCCCCTGGCACTGGAGAAAGAGCCCATTTAAATGAGGGATGTTTACTCCTTTTCTTAACTGGCAAAAGGGTACTTTTCCCACTTGAGATTTTTTGGATATAATTGTCCAAATCCTCCCCAAACAGCCTTACACCACGGAAGGGAAAACCAGCCAGGAGTTTTTTGCATTGTGTTTTGGCTGACCAATTTTTCAACCATAAGATTCTACGCATATGCACCAACCCAAGCATAAGGCGAGAGGTCTGAAGGATAGAATCTCTGATTGCGTCAACTGCAAAACACAAAGCCGTTGGCAGGTTGGCTAACTCCCGGGCCTGCTGTTCAGGGAAAACCTTGAGCACCTGCTTCAAGTGGTCTCTCAAGGATTGACATACCCCAATTGCCGCCACTGCAGGTTGAGCTACTGAACTTGCCAAGGAAAAAAAATTTTTGACAGGAATTCCAATTTTTTGAGCGTTGTCAACAGGACAAGTCAAACTTTTATTCACAGAGGATATAGCGGCGTCAATTGCCGGTATACCCAACATCTTTGTGAATTTTTCCTCCTTAGGATAAAGTGTTAAAACATTTTTAGAAGGGAAAAAATATTTATCTGGGTGATCCAACTCAGAATAAATAAGCTTTTCCAGCAAGAAATGAACAGGAAAAGCATGCGCAGTTTGAGGAGGCTTCAGTGAACCCAAACAAGACGTGGGTTTTTCAACCAACTCCGTTATGGGTAACTTAAATGTGGAGCGGACCATTTCAGTAAGAGATTGCACCAGCAATTTCTCAGCTTGTGAAGCTGAAGAGGGTCCTTCCCCACTTGATTCCTCAGAAGAGGAGTCATCAGTCTCATCCCGGTCCTCTGAGGGGGATTCGTCTCCCCTTTCCCAGAGTTCCTCTGTTTGAGGGTCCTGGGTGGTAGAAGGGGACCTAATGCGTTTTCTTCCACTTTGTGAAGATGCAATTAAGTCCATCAATCTTTCCTCTAATCCACTTATGGTTGAGGAAAAAACCTCCTGAGTAATACAACATACAGGGGCTGAAATGCCAGAAGCAGTTGCAGCCCCTAACCCCAACGGCTCACTCTGACCAACCTCCCTAAGTCCTTCAGGGGGAGATGGTGCTGCAGAGGTGGGGTCCTCAGAGCCTGAGTGAGATCCATTTGAGCCCCTATTTCTCAGGGTATTTGTACCTCCCTTTCTGCCAATAGTGCCAAGGACAAAATGCAAAGGTACTACCAGAAATGCACCCACTGCTTAGCAAAATATTCCTGCAACTGCCGCTGCTATCAAGGCTCAGTCTGATGCTAAGTAAATGTTTGCCTGGGAATGCCTGTGTCACCCACACTCACATGCCATTCATCTGCTCTGTGTCCCTCCTTGAGCTGTGTGCACCTGCAAAACAGTGCACTTTATAGCCTTGTATAGCCCGCGTTGTGGACGTTAAACCACGCCGACGTCGCGCTAATGCTCCACCCCCCCTCCTCCGACCACCCCTTACGCCCCCTCGTCTTTTTAAAAAAAAAAAAAAACAGCTTTTCCCGCGCAAGCTGAGGCTCCGATCCTGATTGGATCACACATGGAGGGGAGGCTGGAGCGGAGGAGAGAGGAGGGCCGGTGGATGGAGAGTCGCCGTAATGGTGGAGGCAGTGCGACATACCGCCGACTTCCCTATGGCCTCCAACCTGAAGGAAGCTGTGGGGGGACATTCCCGAAGAGAAAAAAAACCCCCTTCCCACATGCTACCTGGAGCATGGGCTCGGAGGAGCGTGCAGCTTATGACACAGAGACGAGACTGACAAGCATGGAAGGGTATGTGCTCTTGACAGCCCCCGGTGGCGACTTTGGGCATAGCATACATTTACTTAAAGGAGAAAACCCACAAGAATTAGAAAAAATTCCTTAGGAATCTCCCTTACCTTATCCAGCTGCAGGGTTCTGTGGTAACAGACCCAATCTTCACCTCTCATGGTGGGCGCCATTTAGAAAACCTTCAGGGACTGGGGCCCCCTTTTTATTGGGGGATCCGCAGCCTTGGGCCTGTAAAGCACCCCGCCAGGAATATGGCTGAAAAAAATAAATACTGGATCCCGGGGTCCATCTCTCAAAAAAGAGAAGCGTTACAAGTAAAAGCTCCTTTCTTCGGACATGAGGCCCGGGTACCATTCAATTCGGCCTAAAAAGACACTTTGAATGGATCCGGTTGCATGGCTTGCCCCAGTAAGGAATATTCCAGCGGAGTGGAGCACAGCACATCTTTACTCGTGGCCAACACCTAAGACACTGGCGAAAAAACTGAGGTACTCCCAGTAAGGGGAGGGGTTATATAGGGGCTAAACTTCCTGTCTAGGGTGTTCCAGTGTCCATCACCTAGTAGTGCCTATATAACTCATCAGTAAATACTGTGGCTCTGTGTCCCATGATATACGAAAAAGAAAACGCATCAACCAAACTGCTTATCCTATCATTACCCAGCACCCCCCAGAACATCATGGGGGAAGTCAGGAAGCGGTCTGTACACAAAAAGCAATGCCTATAAAGCTAAACCTGATAGCCAGTTTACAGTACAGTCCTCTGTAGCACTGAACTGAAACTTCAAGCTCAACTATTACAAAGTTCCTCCAGATAAGTGGAGAGTAACAGTTCAGGGAACTTCTGTTGATCTCTACAAAGTCAAACCGTGAGGGGTAAGTGCGAATCCAATGTAAAAGTGCACTTGCCGTAGCTCTGGTACTTGTGAAAAGGAAAATAGTAGGATAAAGGAATTCAGGATGTGGAAGATCTGTGCATCAGATAACTCTAAGCGATAGGAAACCTTTATCTTAAAGTGGCCTGCCAGCCGCCAGCCTCCGAAGAGGTGTAAAAGAAAAACGAACATTTCCGTCATGTTGAACCCGGAGTCGAATGGGGTAAAGCATGCTGTATTTAATGCTTTTTGCTCTGAGCCGTTTATAGACATCATTGGAGGTTTTTCTCTTCTTCTGCAGCTCGGCATCCCCTTCATCTCCCTCAGGTAAGCCAAGGACTCTAATATTATTCCACCTAAGCCGGTTTTCAGCATCATCATATTTTGCAACAAGGGCCTGTACTGTGCGCTGTAACTCAGCAATGGAGGTGACGTGGGTGGCGGTGAGATCCTCGGTAGCAGAGATTCTGGACTCAGACTGTCATTCGCCCCCTGATCTTGTCTAGGTCGTTCCTTATCAGGTTACACTCTACCGCAAGGTGATCTATGTGCATCAGCAGTGAGGTCTTGCCCTGTTCAATTGCTGAAAGTATCATGGCTGCACTATCCTGGGGTAAGGGGGCTGATGCCGCCGCCACCGGAGCGTCCCCGGGTTCCATCTCCAATCCAGCCAGTAAGGCCTGGAGCCTCCCAACCAACCAAGATGGTGTCCGGTCGCGGTGAAGGGGATGGCAGCGGTTCGTGCAGTGGAGTGGACTTGGCTCAGGAGGGAATCCACAGAGACCGCGCCCGGGATAGCGATTGCGAGGAAGGCAGGGGATACCCAGATGGTGGCTGTGACCAGGCCCTAAGGTATCTCGGCCAAGGCAGGTATTCAAGTGCGGCTCAGCAGCCCTCCTCCACCCAACAGGAAGATGGACCGGAGGGTAGGGATGTGGAGACTGTGCATCTGGGCCCAGGATGAGTGCAGTCCCAAGCAGTTTAGCCGGATGGAGGCCGGGAAGATGGAGGCCATCACCAGGCCCCAGCAAGCCGTGGCTAGCTCCAACAGTCAGTGTCGGCCCAGCAGCCGTCCAAGCCCCAGCAGGAAGTAAGGAGGTGAGAGGATGAATGGGGATAGCAGGTCTGTGCTCCGGAGCCCGGGATGGAGAGTGCACAGCTGCGAGTCCTAGGCCGGCAAGATGGCCTCCGCCACCAGGCCCTAGCAGGCCGCGACCGGCCCGGTGGCCCTCTAATCCACAGCAGTTTTTTAGTTACACTTTCAGTATAGGAAATAATTCCACTGGCGTTATTGCTACTTTACGGTGATGGGGCTTTCAAGGCCAAATGATACTGAGAGCTCTGCTGTCAGGAACATTGCAATTAGTAAAGCTACTCTCCAGGGAAGGTCACTGAGTATCACTCGGAGAAAACAGGATACCCTGGTACTACAGGTAGAGACTTAGGCATGCAGCTAAAAACTCTATGGTTATTGAAAGACATAGAAGCACAGAGTCTCCAAATTTTATGGACTATCTCAGTACCCAAGGTTCAGCAAATCAATATAATATAAAATATAAATGATTTATTGTTGAATGTATTGAACACAGAGAAAACGTATATAAAAATAATTGACAGTTTAACTATTTGTAGCTCATATTAGGTCACACGTAATTCTCCATATGGATCATTGACCACACTAGTTAGGTCGATTCCAGATGGTAGAATATGGGAGTACGGCCGTGCCTCTACATGTTTCCTGGCCTACACCGCTTCCTTAGGAGGAGAACTGTCTACAATAAAAAACGCCAACATACTGTATTTATTACATGACATGACAAATAATGAAACAAAAGCATCAACCATATGGAATTCCATATGGTTGATGCTTTTGTTTAATTATTTGTTATGTTAAGGCATAAATATATTGGTGTTTTATTATAGACAGTTTTCTTGGCTTTTTTCTCCTCCTGAGGAAGCGGTGTAGGCCGCATAACATGTAGATGCCGCCCATTGTACTCATATATTCTACCATCTGGAATCAACGTAACTGACTAGTGTGGTCAATGATCCATCTGGAGAACTATGTGCGACCTAATATAAGCTAAAATTTGTTAAACTGTCAATTATTTTAATATACTTTTTCGCTGTGTTCAATGCTTGTAACCTGAGTAACAATAAATGGTTAATATTTTATTTATATTGATCTGATGCTCTTTGGGTACCAAGATAGTCCTTAATATTTGGAGCCTCTGTACTTCCATGTCTTTCAATAATCAATTTTGGAATGATGGTAACCCCTGTGCTACTTATTAACTCTCTTAAGGCACATTAATATTAATCTTAAAAACTCTGTTAAAAAAATATTGAAAAACAATTGTTGTGAAATAGCAGGTGGCCAAGACTTTTCATTGGCTGCTGCATCATGGAATTTGTTAGTTAATAAGTAGGTTCATAAAGCTGTTCTATAAAGACTTTCTTCTGAAAACTGCTCTCATCATTATCCATTTTTGTAGTCTTTACATGCAACAAAGATCTAATTGCATTGACAAATTAAAGTAGAGCTGTAATTTCCCAACAGTCAATGAATATTATATATTATCTCTAAATCCCTTCCATTAGTTAGAACTCATGTCACTGGTTATAAAGGGTATATCACGTGATCTTACAATGCACGCCTGTCCAGGAAACCACAGGGCTTGCAGTTGCTGAATTTAACATAAATGAGTCAGTATTACATCCATTCAACAGAGATTGGTGAGAAAACCATTGTTTAATACGAAACAACTTATGTAGATAAGATGAAAATTGACTAAATGGACAAACATATGCTAGTATGCATGGTAACTGCTGAATTTCATCAGTTCCTGTGACCTTAATCTAAGGGTGGCATTACCTGGCAGTAATATGTACTAGACAATTTTCAAAGTAACTGCATGAATGTGACTTTGCAGACTCTTTATTCATTAGCCAGTACTTCCAGCCTGTAAACATACAGAGAATAAATTAAAATAAATATGTATATATATTTATATATGTATATATTTAAAGTGGTTCTAAAGGCTTATGTACTTACCTGAGCCGGATCTTGATCCAGCGCTGTGCCTGAGAGCTGTGGCTTTCTCCGCTCTCTATCTTCTCACAGGACAGAAAGGCAGCAGCCAGAGCCATTGACTTTTGCTGCTGTCAATCAAATCCTGTGACAAGGGAGCAGGGCCCGTTCCTGAGCCACGCTGTGTGTGTGTGTGTTAGTGGACACAGGCAGCGTGGCTCAGGATTGAACCCACACAAGTGCCCACATAGCAAGCAGCTTGCTATGGGAGCACTCGCCTAAGAGGAGCCAGGAGCACTGGCGGGGAACCATTACACAGAGCAGGTAAGTATGACATGTTTATTATTAAAGAAAAGTAATCTTTAGAATCACTTTACACAATTTATAGGTATGTGATGCCTATAAGAAAATACTACCTTATCACAGAAGTTCAAGTCCACAATATGGTCTTTCAAACACCAGGTCATTGCTATACCCTCCTGGTTCTGTCACAAAGGGAAGCCAACCTGGAATGAGTAACGGCTAAAGTTCTAAGGGATACCTAGGTGTCCCCAGCCACAGTATAGGCTCTCTATTTGAGATCTGATGGCTTCTAGGCACCATTGGAACTCTCTAGGGAGTGAAACTTTGATCTTGAGTTGGAGAGTTTGGGAGAACAATAAGCC
>NC_133326.1:115152043-115187043 GCF_042186555.1 Aquarana catesbeiana | reverse complement strand
ACAAGTGAGCAGGTATGAAGGGAAATGGCATTAAACTGACACTAAACCATATCCATATTCTCCAAAAACAATCCATACACATACTATATGTGTATTTCTACCTTTCATTTTCTTGGTAACATCCTGTCTGAGCTCATGAACCTATTTTTACTGTCTTACTTTTGCTTGGAAGGAGCAGTGCTCGTTAGAGGTCAAGTGGACTATACTCTGCACGCTACAGATACTACTGTTCTCTTCCGCAAAAGAGGGTGGCTATGTTCCTACGTCCAGTGGGAGCATGGAAGGTAAATGTAGCCACCCTCTAACAGGAAGTTGGATCACATTTGCAAATAAATGATTCATTTGAAGACTTAGACCGGCCATACATTATGATTTACCAAAACCATATAATATGAGGTTAAACCTAAACAATCTCAATTTGAATGCCATCGGGCAGGCCCCTGCACTCCATCTGTGAAGGAAAATCTAAAGGAAATTGAGTAAGAAAATTTTATATAATGTATGGCCAGCTTAAAGCGGAGGTCTGCCCACCGCTGCAAAAATTAAAAGCCAGCACAGCTGCACATACTGTAGCTGCTGACTTTTTAATAATTGGACACTTACCTGTCCTGGAGTCCAGCGATGTCGGCACTGCAGCTAATGTCTCCCGCAGCTGTTGGGTGCACGCCGCCTCCATTGTGAGTGGGGAACCCGGCAGTGAAGAAGCCATATGGCTTCACGCCGGAAACCCTTCTGCGCATGCGTGAGGCTCCACTCCTTTCTCCTACTGGCCCGGAGGGAGCCCGGGCGGTGACAGCAATACCCGTGGCTGAGGCTCCTGGAAGTGGGAACAGGATACCTGTGAAAGACAGATATCCTGCCCCCCCCAAAAGGTGCCAAATGTGGCACTGGGGGGAGGGGGGGGGGGGGAGTACAAACGAGAGTGTAACTCTGCTTTAAGATCAGTATGTATATATAACACTGTTACCAAAAGTATTGGGATGCGTGCCTATGTGTGTGTGTGTGTGTGTGTATGTATATATATATATATATATATATATATATATATATATATATATATATATATATGTGTGTATATGTATGTATGTATACACACACACACACACACACACACACACACACACACACACACACACACACACACACACACACACACACACACACACACACACACCCCCCCCCCAATACTTTTGGTAACCGTGTTATATATACATACTGATCTTAAAGCAGAGTTACACTCTCGTTTGTACTCCCCCCCCCCCCCCTCCCCCCAGAAGGGAAGGGTGTCCACAAGGTTTAGGAGCGTGTCTGGGAATGTTTGACCGTTTTTCCAGAAGCGCATTTGTGAGGTCAGATACTGATTTTGATCTGTGTACTGGTGTGCAGTCATGTTGGAACAGGAAGGGGCCATCCCTAAACTGTTCCCACAAAGCTGGGAGCATAAAAATGTCTTGGTATGCTGACACCTTAAGAGTTCCCTTCACTGGAACTAGGGGACCAAGCCCAACCCCTAAAGAACAACTCCACGCCATAATCCCCCTTCACCAAATGATTTGGACCAGTGCACAAACGAGGTACATAAAGACGTGTGAGCGAGTTTGGTGTGCCCTAACCTCAACCCAATCTTTGTGATGAATTAGAGTGGAGACTGTGAGCCAGGCCTTCTCCTCAAACATCAGTGCCTGACCTCAAATGATCTTGTGCAAGAATGGTCAAACGTTTGTGGACAGGCTTTCCAGAAGAGTTGAAGCTGTTATGGCTGCAACGGGTGGGCCAACTCAATATTGAACAATCCGGCCTAAGACTGGGATGCCATTAAAGTTTGTTTGTGTATGTATGTATATCCCAATACTTTTGGTAATCTAGTGTATGTAAGCAGGACTTTTTTTTTTTTTTTATAAACTGGGGTTTATTTTAAATAGGGACATGCCTTCTGCTATGTCTCCTGTAGGTGGCAGTATAACACTAGGTTTTTTTTTTTTAAATAAATAACTTTAATCTAAATACCTCTAGTTCAGAGCCCTCTAGTTGTTCAGGAACTAAAATTCTCATCATGCCTAGTCATGTCTGTGAATGTCAGTGTTTTACAATGCCTCATGGGACATGTAGTTCTGCAACAGTGGGAAGGAGATTCCTGCGTATTTTTAAAACTAACACTGGTCAAACTAGAAAAAGGTGCATTTATTGGTATTTTTTTTCTGGTTATAGATTGCATAGAAAATTTAATCATGACAACTTTGCTAAGAAAAGGCTTTGTTTGTCTAGGAGAAAAAAAAAAAATATATATATATATTTATCTTACATTATGACCTCAACAACTCAATAGGGTTATAGCAAAAATGTAACAAGTGCTCTATGCCATAAATGGGATATAAGTGTGGCTTATTAAAAAAAAAAAAGTTCAAAACAGAAGCTAAACCTACTCACTATTTCTTTTGAGGCTTGCATTAATTCTACTTTCTATAAAGTTGAGAGAATTCAGTTGGTCCAGGTTGTAAAAAAAAAAAAAAATAATAATAATGTATATGAAAAAAAATGTAATGGGGAAAATAGTTCTACAAGCTTTGCAGTGGTTTTATGCCTGAACTGAACAACATGATGAGAAAATGACAAACTCTGTAAAATAACCTTCATCTTTGTCAATGGACACAGCTGTCTTCAGTGGAAAAATGCAAATATCAGTTAGTTATATAATAATACTATTTTAGTTTGTTTTTATTGGGTTTTCGTTGGCGCAGAATAACAAAGAATCTTTTGTATTGTGTGTTTTCTTTAGTCTCATGAGCGAGTCAGCAAACGACTGCACCAACGCTTCCAAACATGGCTGAACAAGTGGAATATGGAGCACGTGAGCCGGGAGATGGCAGCTGATACCAGAAAGTGGCTGTTGGGGGAGGGGGTGGATGGTATGGTACCTTGTGCCACCACCCGGGACTCAGAGACCCTACACTTTGTGGACATCAACAAGTATCGAGTAAAATATGGACCACCTTTTAAAGCACCATAAACACATGCAACAAACAGCCCTCCATCCCTGAACTGACTGTAGTAGTCCAGGTTTTTCTGAAGGACATGGTATTTTGCCTAAAAGAGAAGAATCATTGGCAGAGGCATGGTTGTACCCAACACTCATTAGAGGATAAAGTAATCTCTCTCTGCTCCCAGAGGTGGCGCTGTGATCCTAGGGGTTTAATGTTACTGAAAACCTTCTGCCAACTGCCCCACCAGTTAGTCTTAGCAGATCTCCTGTTATTCCTGGTGTGTAAATACAAGCGTGTAAATAATGTCAGCAAAGGTTGTCCTATACATCTCCTGTACCCATTTCTTATTTTATAGCAAGCACTGTCTTAGTTTAATGTTCTGTTACCTATCTTTGTAACATAGTGATGGGGGGGTAGGGGACATCTAAAAACCACAACCTCCTTTATTACTGTTTCTACCAAAGGGAGTCTATTGAGAGTGTGGTTTATATATATAAATATATATATAGAATTACAGTATATATGTCTAATCACCCCGTCCCAGCGCCTCTTTGCTGTATTTCTGTCAGTGTGAGTGTTATCTTCTATCCCCCCCCCCCCTTTTTTTAAACACAGTGTAAATAAAGAAAAGGTTTGGTATGATTAAGTTTCTGATGGAAGCTAATAACCTCAACACTGCATGATCTCGCTGGTAACCAATACTGTCTCCAAGCTTCTTACACAGAGAACTAAGTATCTGGTAATCTAAATGTGCAAAATGAAGCCAAAGTTATATTTGGCTTTTATGCACTTAATACAAATGTCAGATTACTACAGCGATCCCATGATGCTTTGTTTTTATTATGCTTATTAAGGGATTATTACTTCTCCCTTTGCCATAAACACATCACTTATGTGCAAGGTAAGGATCCCCCCCCTTTTTTATTTACATATATTGGGTACCAATGGTGACTTCCTTGTAGGATTTTCCAGCTTTACTTACCTACCGTGACTATTACAATGCACCGCTAAGGAGTCTCAGATCTGCTACATCTTCGGTAACATAAGAAAAGAAGGCGCCATCACCTGCAACTTGAAGGGTGGTTGATTCAGTTTTGCATAGGTTATAGTGGAACAACTCACCTTTTTGGTAGGCTGTTTCCTTTTGAATGTTTATGTAGGTATTATACTTGCTATTTATAAAGAGTGCACATGGTTTTCTAAACAAGCCATTCTCAACCCTTGAGTTGCTAACGGTTCATTGAGCTGTGGCTGATTGATTTTCCATCTGATGTTGCCTGCAAAGTTCTGAGCCCAGCACCACTTGGAAGAGCAAGTAGCTTGCCAACAAAATGACTGGAAGGGTGGCATTCTTCCCTCTGACCACCAATGTAAGGGCATGAGCTCCCAATTTAATATATTTTAGCAGGGGTTTCCTGGGCACCTGAAAATTCAATTGAGGGCTGTTCTAAACAGTCAGGTATTTAAAGTGAAAGTCAAGACATACGATTTGGACCTAATGGAGAAATTTGCAGTACCTACCTTAAAAAAAAAACTGAAATAGAGCATGAGACTGCCACTGCTGACCACCCTCTGAAAATGGTAGTTGTCTGGGTAGCTGTCAGATTTCATTAATGTCTGACCTGCAACAAGTAAGCTATCAGATCAGAGTGAAGTCAGCCCCTGACCTGTATATTTGTGCCAAACCAATGATTTATGTTATTTTATTTCTTTTCGTTTAATAAACGTTATTTCATTTTTTTTTTTTTTCAAATAATACAAAATCAATTTTTAAGACCCATTGTTACAAAGTCATTGGATAACATTGGGGTTGTAGTACAATATATCATGAAACGTTACTGGCGCATGTCATGCCATACTACAGCAGGTTACCCAGCTTTTCATTGTCAAAAACCAACATGACTTAAGTGGTGGGTTCACACTACAACGGGCTGCGGATAGCACAGGAGCACTGTGCGTCCCTGTTCCCCTTTTCAGGGACGAATCAGGGCCGATTCTATGCCTGAATTCGGCCCTGAAACGGAGCCAAAGACGCACAGCGTTTTTGTGCAGTGCGCTCCACAGCCGCCCTGGAGATATGTGAACCGGCTCCATAGGGAGCCAGTCACATTCTCCTGCTATGCGAATTAGATGTGCGGAAACGCACATCTAATTCGCGTAGGTGTGAATCTGGGCTCAATGTTTTTCACCTTAATGCATTTATTTTTTTTTTTTTGCATAAACATTTTATTCATTTATTTTATTTTTAAAGCAATACAGAAAAAGAACATTCCATGTATAAAATATACAGTTATGGTAATAACAGAAAAGTGAACCATGCACTTAATGCATTCTATGCATTAAAGTGAAAAACCTTCTGTGCTGCAGCTCCCCCCAGAGCCCCCCTTTTCCTTACCAGAGCTCCCCTTTTCCTTACTTGAGCCCAATCTGATCCAGTGATGTGCACAAGTGCAGTGGCTCCACCCACTGTCTCTCTCATTGGACAGATTGATCTCCTGCTGCTGTCACTCAAATCGTGGGGGATGGGGCCAAGTCCCACTGTCTGTGTCAATGTACGCAGCAGCAGGACTCTGCAACGAGCCTGCGTGGGTGCCCCCATGAAAAGTATCTTTCTGTGGGGGCACCCGATAAGGAGGAGGGGCCTGGAGCTCCAATGGTGGACCCCAGAAGAAGAGGATTGGGGCTGCTCTGTGCAATTGCACAGAGCAGGCAAGTATAAGCATGTTTGTAAACCTTTTTTTTTTTTAAAAAATAACAAACACTTTAAGTTATAAGATCATCATGGCAGCCAGTGAACTAGTCTAGTCAGCAATGACGGCCTGCATAATTCCTCAGTTCATAATTCTGAAACTGTTCACCCATAACAATGTGAAGGTGCCAAAGAATTTTCTAAAAATCGGGTCACATGATGATGCTGCTGTACTATTTTAAAAAATACAGCCTAGGTGACCTTTGAGAGGTAAATCTCTTCCTGAACAACACGGAAGAGATCAAAGATCAGCGGGGTGCGACATCCCTTTTTTTTTTGTTCTAGAAATTAACTAGCAAGTCCCCAATAAAACTAAGGACGACAAAAAGAAAACTTAGAAGAATATAATAAAACAAATGTCACTGTAAAAATATTAACCGTACCTTATCGTACCTTAAACGTTGGGCCCCCTTCACATGGATTGGATCTGGTTTTTCTCAGCAGGGGATCTCTGCTAATCCCCCACTGAGCTGAGCGGTTGTCTGTTTATACCTGATTACAATCAATCCAGCCAGAAGGAAGAAAACAGATTTTTTTTTTTCCTTCCCGAGTCGGCAGCCAGGTGTAAACAGACACAACTGCCCATAGAGGAGACTGAAGGGCCGGGCTCAAAAATGGACAGCTGGACCTGATTGGACTTCTTGTGTGAAAGGGGTCTTTGCTTCAGTGAGAAAATTGATGTTCACTTTTGTTCACAATATTTTTATGTCTGGCGAGTAATTTGTCAACCCCACATTCCTGATGCAGTCCATCATGAAGAAAAAACAGGCTGCCTTGCTCAACTAGTTTCAGGCCTGGATGGCCTCATTGCTACTGTCTGTTCTGAGTTCCGGCTAGTGTATGTGTAAGTAGTATGTAGGGAAGTGTATGGGGTCAATAGTTTATACAGCTGAGTAAAGGGGTCATGCGTATGTAGGGCAGAGTAATAGGGGGTCTGTAGTGCTGAAGCAGTATCCTCCACAAGCAGAGCAGTGTAGGACAGCTGTTGTAAGATTACTACCTGGTCTGACACACCAGCCCTATTTCATCCATCCCACATAATATCACACAAGCGCCTAGAATGGACTGGAGAGGAGGACAGGCAGGGATTATACTGAGGAATATCACTTCTCTGCCGCTTTGTAGGTGGGGGAGGAACACTTTAGGCTAAGGGTTGGCAAGGCAGGGAATCGACGGGTTGCCAACCCCTGGCCTAGGAAGATGGTTTTGCTGTAGATTGCCAAGCTGGTAACCTGGTATAGCCATGACACTGGCAGGAAATATGCTCAGGAAAACACTTATGCCGCGTACACACGGTCGGACTTTTCGTCTACAAAAGTCCGACGGACTAAAGCTGGCTGACAATCCGATCGTGTGTGGGCTTCCCCGGACTTTTAGCGGACTTTTAGCGGACTTTTCCAGCCGCAAATCTGACGGACTTTAGATTTGAAACATGCTTCAAATCTTTACGTCGTAACTACGCCGGACCCAGAAATCCGCTCGTCTGTGTGCTAGTCCGACGGGCAAAAACCCACGCTAGGGCAGCTATTGGCTACTGGCTATCAACTTCCTTATTTTAGTCCGGTGTACGTCATCACGTACAAATCCGTCGGACTTTTGTGTGATCGTATGTAGGCAAGTCGTTCGTAAGAAAGTCTGCCGCACGTCCGACAAAAGTCTATCGGACGTTTGTAGACGAAAAGTCCGACCGTGTGTACGCGGCATTAGCCTCTGTTCACACTGACAGGTCAAATCGCATGACAACTTGCAACCTATTGTCGACATTGGCACTGTTCAAATCGGTGCAATGCGGCCTTTGCGGTGGCACATCGATTTGAAAAAGTAGTTCCTGTACTACTTTTGGCTATTTCAGTTGCGACTTGGAAGACATCTATGCATTAAGCTGTAAAGATGTCTTCCAAGTTGCACTGACGCGCAGCTTTGAAATTGCGATTTCAGATGAAGCTGCATTCATGTGCGAACAAGGTCTTATAGGGAAACTACTCAACAAATTAACAGTTAAAATTTGATGCACATCTATTGCACAAAATACCTGCCCCATTTAAAAAAAACAAGATGAGGAATAACCTGAATTGTATTTGCAATACCTGTGCCAGCATTCTTCAACAGCCAACCGAGACAGTTTTGCCAAGGACTGCAACAGATTTAGTACTGTATGAGAATAATATAAATCCTAAATACTGCTTCTTCATCGAAACCCTGCTCCTATCTGGTAATTCTGCTGTTTTAGGGGCACAATTCTTTTGTGTCAAGGGAAGAAT
This sequence comes from Aquarana catesbeiana, assembly GCF_042186555.1. NCBI lineage: Eukaryota > Metazoa > Chordata > Amphibia > Anura > Ranidae > Aquarana > Aquarana catesbeiana. The sequence goes on along the minus strand of NC_133326.1, from coordinate 115,179,052 downwards.
GTTCTGCAGCCCTGTAGGGGTTGCCTGATCAGCTGTCAGGGGTTCTCACTGGTATGGAACATCTGGGAAGCACACATGGGCTCTTTCCCCTCTTCCCCTTTGTGGGAGGATAAGACTTCTGAGGCAATTTCTCAACAGCTTCGACCTTTTCTTTTTTCAGAGAATTGGGACTGTGGATGAGTGCTCCCAAGAGGAATCTCCGGGTCCAGGGCTGTCTCAGACACAATAGACCAGGTCGGCTTGATGGCAGATGTGGTATGCATTAAAATTAAGTTACCGCTGCCCTCCAGTTTCTCAACTGATGCCTTGGGAGATTGCATACAGAAGCTTTCTAGAGTTTCTCCACAGGAGACAGATTGTATAGATTGTGTTAGTAAAATTTTGCTGCAAGAAGCAAAGTGAGAGGCTACCATTTTTTTAATTTTTTTTTTTTTTTTTTTTTTTGGGGGGGGGGGGGGGGGGATGCTTGTTTGTACCATCCTTGGATATCACTGTGAGGGAAAAGCATGATCCTACCCCTTAAAAGGAAGGTAAAGGTGACAGGACAGGAACCAGTGATGCTTTTGGTATCCAAGAAGAGCTTCTTTCAGTTGTGTCCCGAACCTTTGGCATTTGCGGTAGGTGCTATGGTGACTGCTTGGGATCAGTTTTCCCTGAGCTATATAAGTACCTGTAATAAATAATAAACCTATGCCTTCTCTATAAAGGTAGAGGCCATTTCAGTGATTCTGATTGCATCTGCTTGGCCAGGAACGTGGTATGCAAACATCGTTAATCTCTTGGCAGATAACCTGTGGGCTCTTCCAGATCTCAAGACTTGCTGTTGCAGGGTTTGATCTACCATCTTTACAGTCGCTGGCTTTGACAGCATAGCTGTTGAAGTTGCAGATAAAACATGATTTATTGGAATCTTCAAAGAAAGTGCATTGCAGACATCCAGGGCTGGTGCAAGGATTTTTGACACCCTTGGCGAAACCTCATTTTTCCGCCCCCTGCTTGGCTCCACCCTCTTTGCCTTGCCCATGTGACCATTACACCTACCTACCTGACCCCTACACTGGCCTACCGGACACCTACTCTGTCCTACACTAACCTACCCGACCACTAACTACATTGACCTTCCTGACCCACCTGACACAGACCTACCTGACCCCTACACTAACCTTCCTGACCATTACACTGACCTACCTAACTCTTACACTGACCGACCTACCTGACCCCTACACTGACCTACCTAATCATTAGGCTGACCTACCTGTTTCCTAATACAATATCAGTTTTTCACTCACCGGGGCCCTACATGCATCCAACGACCCTGCCAGTGCCAGAAACAAACCCTGCCTTGGTGCCCCCAGCTGTCACCATCCATAGAGCGCCCACTACTCTGATCCGATTAGGCTATAGCCCACGCTGCCGCTGGACAGGCCGGGAGGGAGAGCGGCCTCTACGAATGACGTTGACACGGCGGGGGTTGGGGGGGGGGTCACATGACTTGGTATAGGAATCACGTATGGGCAGAGACTCGGAGAGACAGACAGGTCACTGATCATAGAGGCTGTGGTGCGCAGGGGATGTGTGCTTTCGTTCCATCGGGACAGTCCTCCAGTATTGCGCTGCACCTCTGACACTGCTTATGGAAGGGGCGGCTGCCGCCTGAGTTAGTTACATGCTGCAGACAGAGGCATCCCCTGAATACAGGCACCACCTCACCAAAAACCTACATAGCGCAGAGGAGACTGGCAGAAGACGGAAAGTAGGGAAACCAGCGGTCGGGTGCTCTAGGCGGCTGCCTAGTTTGCCTAGTTGTAGCACCGGCCCTGCAGACATCACAGCTCCCACAATGGACAGAGAACAGTAAATGCGTTTCACACAGATGTGTGCTTAACCATTAAGCACATCTGTGTGAAACACGTTCATTGTCCATTGTGGGAGCTGTGATGTCTGCATTGCACTTTCATTGAAGATTCCAATAAATCATGTTTATCTGCAAAATCATTGAAGTGCGGTCAGCTACTTCTATGTTTCTTCAAGTGTCATGATCGTGGATCGGGCCAGCACCAATGGAAGTGTGGAGGGGCTGTGAGTTCACTCGCCTGGAGCGGTTATCGTCATTGACGCATCCTATGCATTAGGGTGAAAAAACATCCAACAACGCCGCCCCCCCCCCCCCGTTTTACTTACCTGACCCCTCGAAAGTCCCGTGCTCGCTCCCGACATCCTCTTCGTCGCTCAGCCTGGCCATTGATTGGCTAGAGTGTATGGATTGAAAGCAGCGCAGCCATTGGCTCGCGCTGCTGTCAATCACATCCAATGATGCGGGCGGAGTGATACAGGGTGTATCACGGGAGTGTATCTGCAAGAACTAAACACCATGTGAGAGAGCTCGCATGAAGGTGTTTAGTTCTTGCGGGGAGGATCTGAGACAGCCGCCGAGGGACTCCAGAAGACCAGGTTCAGGGCCACTCTGTGCAAAACGAGCTGCACAGTGGAGGTAAGTATAACATGTTTATTGCAAAAAAAAAAATACCTTTACAACCCCTTTAAGCATAGCTGCTGAAGGCCAGGTCCTGCGAGCTGGCATTGTTTCTGACTCTAATCCCTTTCCCTACTTAGGGCGAGAACATTGACCTCCAGGAAGGTGTATGTACACCATTGGTGTGAGGCTTCTAAGTTTCATGCCCTACAGTATATCATGGGTCACATTTTGGCTTTTCTCCTGTCTGGTGCGGAGAGTCTCTAGGTGAAGTACTAGCAAGGGACAGTAATCGACCTTTCTGTTCTGTTTTAGAGACTTATCACATTTCATTCCTTGGTAGAAGCCTTTGCAGAGCTTGTCACATGGATTGTTCTGCCTGTGCAGTCTCCTGTATGATCTTAATTTAATCTTGGTTGGTTTGCAGATTTCTCCTTTTGAACCTTTACAAGCGGTTCTCTTGTCACACCCTATGCACAAGGTTCTCTTTTTGGTTGCCATTACCTCAGCTCGCAGGGTCTTGGAGTTGGTTGCACTTTCCTGCAAGGGAAGAATAAATGAAAAAAGGAGCCACTAAAGAGCTGATCCTGGAGGTCTCTGCCACATCCCCGGAAAAGTGAATAGAACAAGACAACAAAAATGCCCCAGAGGGGATATTACGGGTGGTATACTAGCAAGGATCAATAAATTCTAGGTACAAATGGAGTAACGTTTTATAAAAGATTGGAATATTTTATTCAATATACAAAAAACATACTAACAGCTAAAAACATTAGTGCAAAGGGAACAGTAATGTCAAAGTGCAACTGCTAAAGTGCTTCAGCAGCCACATTTGAGGCAAACCAAATGGTCAAAGGCAAACTGGAGCTGCAACAACAAACCCTACATGTTTCAGAAAAACACAAAAAGATTCATTTCTTTTTATGATATGTACTTTCTTCTTCAGGGGTTTCGGTAAAGCAGATTGTTGCATTTCTATCAAAACAAGACAAAAATGTGTACATACATATATATGAGTAAATATATCTCACATTTAAGTGGACAATAGCATACACTGTGAAAAAGACAAAACAAAAGGACAAAGTTTTTTAACTTCAAAAAGGCAGAAAGGAACATCAGCAAATCATATTGGGTCAAAGGGTACTCACAAAACATCCGTTCCTCTATCATGATATTAGTACACAGCAGGGATGTAGGGAGATGAGTTCCCACGTCCATAAGTCCATTAGATGGGGATACCATTCAAAAAGGGGTCCAAAATTATAGAGATTGATTGAGAAATAAAAATACAAACGAGCCTTGGCTGTATATGGGGCTATCCTAGTTTCACCTGACAGGACAGCAGGTCAGGACTCACGAGAACCATCAGAAAAGGCCTAGAAGATGCGGATCTAAAAAGTGAGAAAAGGGAGCAAAAATGTATATGTATGTATATCATATGTAAATACATATATGAGTATGTACCACAGAGACAAAGAAACCTTTCTCGCAGACAAAAAATAAATAAATAATTAAATAAAAAGGAACTAAAATATGGCCAAGTAGATTGTAGTAGATGGAAAATACAACAAAGGAGGAATCCCCATGTACTTGTTGTTATACAAAAAAGGGGGTAAATAACAAACCTTATCTAGGCAGTTCACTGACAGTGATGCAGGAGCGAAGCTCATCTCAGCTGTGTAGCAGAAATATACTGCGCTTACCTGAGTTAAATAGTCAGTGTAGTAGGAGTGGTGTGAGAGGGCGGCCAATTTTGCACACTAGATGTAATTAAACCCAAGAGAGGGGAATAAATTTTAATAGGCCTGTGTGTGGATTATTATGGCATCGACCAATCATGGCTCCCCTCGACGGAGGCCGCTGACACGGAGAGAGGGCAGCGCAACAGGGCAAGGATGGAGGAGAGCCCAGTGCGCAGGCGTGGGACCGAACGATCGGGCGCATGCGCGTGTGCGCTGCACAAAGGTTGCCTCCGTCTCCATGGAAAGGAAACGGAGGCCCCTCCATGTCAGGGAGTACCAACGAGCCATCCAAAGGGGTCAACCAGGAACAGAAAATCTAAGCTCAGCTAGCTCAAATGTGAATTAAAAAGAGAAATAGAATTTCTGAGGGAGAAAATTAAATTAATTGTATACTTTTGGTAAAGAATTTGCGACGTACTTGGACTAACAGGACGTCCTGTTAGACCCCTTTCACACCAAGGCGTTTTTGCAGCGTTTTAGTGCTAAAATTAACGCTATTAAAACGCTCATAAAACGCTCCCCATGCATCTCAATGGACACAATTTTACACTGAGGCGTTGCGCTGGCGGGGCGTTGATAAAAGTCCTGCAAGCAGCATCTTTGGAGCAGCTTTTGGGCGTTGAAAAAAGCGCTTCAAAAACGCCCCTCTCCATTGAAATGAATTGAAAACGCTGTAAAAATGCCTGAATAGCGCCTATAATCCGCCCTGAGCTGTAGAAAAGTCACATGATCTCACAAAAAAGGTAAACATGCAAGCAGAAAAGAGAGATCTACAACAACAGGATTGAACTTGTGGGAAGGTCAGAATGATTAAACAGACCATCAAAGTGCCAAAAAAACAAAATTAAAGTGCCAAAAAAAGAATTAATCCCAGAAAAATGAAGATTTGAAGTAAAACAAGACACTGCTTGTTACTTTACAAGACACTGCTTGTTTTACATGATCTCACAAAGGATAAACATGCAAGCAGAAAGATAGCATCAATAACACATGCTTCAATAACGCTTGAAAAACGCTGTTAAAACACCTGCAGCGGTGCATTAATTTTACCGCTAGCGCCCCTAAAACGCGGTAAAAACGCTGTAATAACGCTAAGGCGTTTTAGGGCGTTTTTAAAGCACCTTGGTGTGAAAAGGGGTCTTAGTCCAAGTACGTTGCAAATTCTTTACCAAAAGTATACAATTAATTTAATTTTCTCCCTCAGGAATTCTATTTCTCTTTTTAATTCACAGCTGAGCTTAGATTTTCTGTTCCTGGTTGTCCCCTTTGGATGGCTTGTTGGTACTCCCTGACACGGGGGGGCCTCCGTTTCCTTTCCAAGGAGACGGAGGCAACCTTTCTGCAGCTCACACGTGCATGCGCCCGATCGTCGGTCCCGCGCCTGCGCACTGGGCTCTCCTTCATTCTTGCCCTGCCCTCTCTCCGTGTCAGCGGCCTCCATCGACGTCTGACACCGCGTTGGCCGGGGAGCCATGATTGGTCGATGCCATAATGATCCACACACAGCTGTGTCTCTGTGTGTGGATTTGGAAGCTCTCACTCGCCTATTAAAATTTATTCCCCTCTCCTGGGTTTAATTACATCTAGTGTGCACAATTGGCCGCCCTCTCACACCACTCCTACTACACTGACTATTTAACTCAGGTAAGCGCAGTATATTTCTGCTACACAGCTGAGATGAGCTTCGCTCCTGCATCACTGTCAGTGAACTGCCTAGATAAGGTTTGTTATTTACCCCCTTTTTTGTATAACAACAAGTACATGGGGATTCCTCCTTTGTTGTATTTTCCCTCTACTACAATCTACTTGGCCATATTTTAGTTCCTTATTATTTATTTATTTTTTGTCTGAGAGAAAGGTTTCTTTGTCTCTGTGGTACATACTCATATATGTATTTACATATGGTATACATACATATACATTTTTGCTCCCTTTTCTCACTTTTTAGATCCGCATCTTCTAGGCCTTTTGTGATGGTTCTCGTGAGTCCTGACCTGCTGTCCTGTCAGGGGAAACTAGGATAGCCCCATATACAGCCAAGGCTCGTTTGTATTTTTATTTCTCAATCAATCTCTATCATTTTGGACCCCTTTTTGAATGGTATCCCCATCTAGTGGACTTATGGACGTGGGAACTCATCTCCCTACATCCCTGCTGTGTACTAATATCATGATAGAGGAATGGATGTTTTGTGATTACCCTTTGACCCAATATGATTTGCTGATGTTCCTTTCTGCCTTTTTGAAGTTAAAAAACTTTGTCCTTTTGTTTTGTCTTTTTCACAGTTTTTTTCACTGTGTATGCTATTGTCCACTTAAATGTGAGATATATTTACTCATATATATGTATGTACACATTTTTGTCTTATTTTGATAGAAATGCAACAATCTGCTTTACCGAAACCCCTGAAGAAAGAAGTACATATCATAAAAAGAAATGAATCTTTTTGTGTTTTTCTGAAACATGTAGGGTTTGTTGTTGCAGCTCCAGTTTGCCTTTGACCATTTGGTTTGCCTTAAATGTGGCTGCTGCAGCACTTTAGCAGTTGCACTTTGACATTACTGTTCCCTTTGCACTAATGTTTTTAGATGTTAGTATGTTTTTTGTATATTGAATAAAATATTCCAATCTTGGATGTTGTTTGAGTTTATCTGAGGATTACTGCTTCATCAGACCTGTTTGTTTTGCCTGAGGGCCTTGCAGGGGGTTAGGCTGCTTCTTAATCTACTACCTCTATATGGATTTGTCAGCTCATTTCTTGGGCCTATTGTATCTCAAGGCTCATTCCATCTGGAATGTCAGTACCTCCTGGGATATACTAAGCCTAAAGCTTCTGTTCAAATTTGTAAGACACATAGGCCAAATGTCAGCTTTTTTTTTTTATTGAACTGGCTGCTGTCGCCCAACATTTGGCCCGTGTGTACTAGGCTTTAGAAAGGATTTTACAAACAAAACAAAAATCCTAATTTATCTTTCGTTCATTGACGGACACAGCACCTTTAATCTTGACCTTAGGTTATATCGCCACCTTCAGGAGAGGACTAGGCAGAACATGTAAAAACAGCAAAACTGCACAGTACCGCCCAGGGGGCGGTCCTACTGGCTATAACCCCTCACTCTGCTTCCAGCAGCTCAGTTTTTTTCTGCTTAGTATGGAAGGACCTGACTTCCTGTGGGGACCATTGGTCCTTGGAATTTTTTTCCTTTTTTTGCTTTTTGATTCCTGTGATCTACAATCAACAGCCAGGCTGGATAATATAGATCCTGGTAGTCTCCCCAGCCTGGCCATCCAGCGTGAGCAGACCCTAGCTACGCGCTGGGTCGGCCAGTCCCGTCTGATCCAGGAGCGGCCGGCGAGCTATATGCTCCAGGGCACACATATGACCGGGCTACTGTTGTCCGAGTCACAGTGTGCCGTGGGAGGTTGACTAGGGGGTCTCTCCCTTTCTTCTCTCCCTGTCCTTTCCCTCCTCCCCATGCTAAGGGGCCGCTGTGTGACTGGGTATAGGGGGTGCGGTGCACGTACCTGGCCAGGGGTCCTCTGGGTCCTGGCAGGGGGCTGCGCTGGGCAGTTGGTGGTCCACTCATTTCTCCCTGTTTTTTATGAATACCTGTGAGTTGCCATGTGGGGACTGGCCATCGCGTGCTCCGTGGCCATTTTCTTGTAGTACGGCGCCCACTTTCCCGGTGCTCTCAAACGTTTTTTGCTGAGGCGGCCATTTTCTAGTAGCCTCAGTTTGTGTTACTCTAGCGCTGGGCGGCTGGTTCAGTCTGGAACAGCGTGAAACTATTCAGAACACCTTGTGGCTGGCACAGGGGAGAGCGGAAGGAGGCAGCACAGCGCAGTACCTGGGTCAGGGTGGTGAGTCCTGCGGGGGGCCCCCTTAGTCTGTGACAGCTAGGAGGGTGGGCTTTTTGTTTGATGACTTGCCTTAGGTCCCCAAGTGGTGACAGGCAAGAGTGGGTCAGCATGGCGTCAGAAGCTGGCGCTTCTTCCCCAGACATCCCTGTTATGGCAACCAGTTCCCCTGTACCTGCGGTGCCTATGGACGCTCTGTCGGCAGTCCTGGAGTCTTGTTGCCAGCTTAGAAGCGGCGTGCGGGCGCAAGGGGGGTAAAAAAAAAACGCCCCCTCCCCCCCACCGTCTTCCGGGGAAAGCTCTGATTCAGACTCGGGTCCCGCGGTGGCAGGCAGCCACTGTTCTGACATTTCAGAGGATGCGGACCAGGACAGTGAGGATGACTCTGTGTCCAGGTCAGCACAGGAAAGATCGCTAGTAGGAGCACTTATCACAGCGGTGCGGGATACCTTAAAGATAGAGGATACGGTGGGGGGGCGGGGGCATCTGCAGAGGTGTCAGTCCCTTTTGGGTCCCACAAGCCGGCCTGCACTGCTAACGTGTTTCCCTACCTAACTTATTTTGATAAGTTTATTTACAAGGAGTGGGGAAGCCCACAGCGGGCCTTTTCAGTCCCGAGACGGATGGCGGTGCGTTACCCCTTTGAGGAGAATTTCCTGAAAAAATGGACATCTCCTACAGTCGTTGACCCCCCGGTATCCAGGTTAAATAAGGTAACCATGATTCTGGTGGAAGGGACTCCTGCTTTCAAGGACCCTGCGGACAGAAGGGCCGAGGCGGTTGCCCAATCCATGTTTACTGTGGTGGAGTCAGCATTGCAGTCAGTGTTAGCCATGGCCCTGGTGTCACAGACGCTTACTGAATGGGCTAAGTTGTTGCATCGCGAGTTGGAGAAGCAACAGGTTTCCCTGGTTTGCGTGGAACTGGCAGACCAGTTGGTACAGGGCCTGAAGTATGTCTGTGATGCGGCCCTAGATATGGCCCCCTTGCTTTCTAGAGCCTCAGTATCAGCAGTGGTGTTACGTCGCCTGATTTGGCTGGTCTGCGCTAAGAAAGCGCTGGTGGATTTGCCCTTCGAAGGGGAGAGGCTATTTGGAGCCTCACTGGATGACATTATTAAGAATGTTACTGAGGGTGAAGAGTACTTTGCTCCCACAGTCCAGAAAAGGTAAGGAACCATGTCATAGGCGGGGGCACTCTTTTTCCGCTCAGATTTTTCGTCCGCCCGGGTAGGCAGGTAAGCGTTCCCAGTCTGACAAGGTGCCTGCTATGGGACAGAGGTGTGCCTGGTTTCGTAAGCCTTCAAACAAATCTGTTGCCGCATGAAGGTTTGCCCCCGCCCGACTCTCGGGTGGGGGGGTCGCCTTCGGGAGTTTGCAGCTCGGTGGACCTCCCTCTTTTCCAACCAGTGGGTCTGCAAACTGGTTTCATCAGGCTACAAGATCGTTTCTTTCTTGTCCGCTAGGCAGATTTTTTCCCTCATCTTCTTCCGGCTCGTTGGGAGGCCCTGTTCAGGGCAGTACAGGACCTGCTGCTGCACGGGGTGATAGTACCTGTGCCGACGCCAGAAAGGTTTCAGGGATTCTACTCCAATCTGTTTGTAGTCCCAAAGAAGGAAGGGGTCCGTCCGGTCCTGGATCTCAAGGCCCTCAACGGCTTTGTGAAAGTAAAAAGGTTCAGTATGGAATCAGTTCGCTCTGTGGTCGCTGCACTCCATCAGGGGGATTTCTTGGCATCCTTGGACATCAAGGACGCATACCTACATGTCCCCATATGCGTCAGGCATCAGAGGTTTCTACGATTTGTGGTCGGGGACGAGCACTATCAATTTGTAGCTCTCCCTTTTGGCCTAGTGATGGCGCTGAGGGTCTTCACCAAGGTGCTAGCCCAAATTCTGGCATTGCTAAGACAACGAGGGATCGTGGGTTACCTGGACGACCTCCTCCTGAGAGCAGCTTCCGCCTCAGAATTAAGGGAGGATGTGGCGCTCACCATACAGACGCTCCGGGAGTTTGGTTGGGTGTTGAACCTCCAAAAGTCGGTGTTGGTGCCAACTCAACACCTGGAGTACCTGGGCTTGGTTCTGGATTCAGAGGCGAGAGTATTTCTCCCTTCAGACAAGCTGCAGACTCTTCAAGCTGCGGTGAAGTTATTGGTGTCCCGCAGGTGGTTTTCGCTGCGTTTTTACATGCGAGTTCAGGGGCTCATGGTAGCCACTTTCGAGGCGGTACCGTATGCTCAATTCCACTCGAGTCTTGCAAAGAGAGATCCTGTCCAAATGGGACAAATCGACATCCCTGGATTGTCAAATTCGGGTGAGCCAACTAGTCAGAGATTCCCTTCTCTGGTGGCTGAGGTCCCCGGCCCTTCGGCCCTGGAAGTCGTTCCTTCCTCTTCGTAGGACGGTGATTACAATGGACACCAGCCTGACCAGCTGGGGGGGGGGGGGGGGGGGAGTTTGGGGTGTACAATCGGCCCAGGGTCGCTGGACGCAAGAAGAATCTCGCCTGCCGATCAATGCACTGGAGCTTCGGGCGATTGGGCGGTGCCTCTCCACATGGTCACAGAGGCGTACGGTCAGGATCCAGTCGGACAACGCCACGGCGGTGGCTTATGTCAACCATCAAGGAGGAACAAAGAGCTCGGCTGCAGCACTGGAGGTCGCTCACATCCTGCAGTCGGCAGTATACATTCCGGCTGTAGAAAACTGGCAGGCGGACTACCTAAGTCATCAGATGCTGGACCAGGGGGAATGGTCGCTACATCTGGATGTGTTTCGGCTGATTTGCCTAAGGTGGGGCACACCAGATGTGGATCTTTTGGCCTCTCGGCTCACTCAGAAGGTATTTGTGGCCAGGGCAAAAGACCCCTGGGCGGACGTGTCATACGCGTTAGTGGCTCCATGGGGGCGTTATTGGCTGATTTATGCCTTCCCCCCCCGCTCAAACTCTTACCCCGTTTGCTACGCAGAGTGGAGGCCGAGGGGATTCCGGTGATTCTGATTGCCCCCAACGTCCTTGGTGTGCCAACTTAGAATGGTAGCGGATGTTCCTTGGCGGCTGCCGATGCGAGAGGACCTTCTGTCGCAAGGGCCAATATTTCATCCTGCTTTACCAACGGCATGGCTGTTGAAAGCCAGGGACCGAGGACTGTCGGATTGTGTAATCTCCACTATGCTGAGGGCATGGAATTCCTCTTCTCGGAAGATTTTTCATCATACGTGGAAGGCCTACATCTCCATGTGTGAGGAGATGGGGTGGCGCCCACGTACATATTCAGTTTCCTGGATCCTGCTGTTTTTGCAGCGAGGAGTGGCTCAGAAACTTGCTTTAAGCACCATTAAGTGTCAGATATCAGCTTTGGCTGTCCTTTTTCAGCGCCCTCTGGTGACTCATTCATTAGTGAGTACGTTTGTTCAGGGGGTTCGACATGTGGCCCTCCGGTTCGACCACTGCTGCCTCCGTGGGATTTGAATCTGGTGCTCTCGGTGCTTCAGTAACCGCCGTTTGAAAACATTAGGGAGATTCCCCTATTGACACTCTCTCAGAAAGTAGTCTTTCTAGTGGCTATTACATCTGCCAGGAGGGTGTCCGAGTTGGCGGCCTTGTCATGCAAGTCTCCCTATTTAATCCTCCACAAGGATAAGGCGGTGCTGCACCCGCAGCCTTAGTTTTTTTCCAAAGGTTGCTTCGGCCTATCATCTAGATGAGGACATTGTACTTCTGTCCTTATGTCCTCGGCCGTCACACCCCAAGGAGGTTGCTTTGCATTCTTTGGACATGGTCCGGGCTCTGCGGGTGTATCTGTCTGCTACAGCTCCTTTCCGGAGGTCAGACTGGCTGTTTGTATCGCTGGCTGGTTCGAAAAAGGGCCTGGAAGCCTCATCGGCCACCATTTCTCGGTGGATCAGACAGATCGTGGTTCAGGCTTATGCCCTGATGGGGGGGGGGGCATCCCCCTTTCCTGTCACAGCACATTCTACCAGGGAAATTGGTGCCTCTTGGGCTTTCCGACATCAAGCGTCTGTTTCCCCAGGTGTGTAAGGAGACGACCTGGTCGTCCTTTCACTAAGGTTGATGTGAGCGCATCTTCGGATGCTTGCTTCGGCCGCAAGGTTTTGCAGGCGGCCGTTTAAGGTGGCTCCTCTGTTGAGGAGTTCTTTTTGTTATGGTTGGAGTTTGTTTTCTTGTTGTTCCCACCCCTCGTTTTTTGACACTGCTTGGGAACGTCCCTAAGGTCAAGATTAAAGGTGCTGTGTCCGTCAAAGAACAAGAGAAAATAGGATTTTTGTACTCACTGTAAAATCCTTTTCTTTGAAGTTCATTGACGGACACAGCACCCACCCCTCCTATTTATGTTGTACTGCTTTTTGACGAACTGAGCTGCTGGAAGCAGAGTAAGGGGTTATAGCCAGTAGGACCGCCCTCTGGGTGGTACTGTGCAGTTTTGCTGTTTTTACATGTTCTGCCTAGTCCTCTCCTGAAGGTGGCAATATAACCTAAGGTCAAGATTAAAAGGTGCTGTGTCTGTCAATGAACTTCAGAGAAAAGGATTTTACTGTGAGTACAAAAATCCTATCATTTCTAAAAGCCCTCTGGAATCTTACATCAGCTGCAGCAGAGCACTACAGCCCGTGGCAGTAATGTAAAAATAAAAAATAGACTGCCAATGTAAGGAAGTGTAATGATTCTGAAATCATTAAAGCGGTAATAAACCAAAAAACAATAATATATATTTCAGCTTTCTTTTCGTAGGCTGTTTTCACCTAATGATCTGACCCTACCTATATTAAAATACCTCCCCCTTTGGATGAATGAGCACAGGGGGCATCTTTGAACAGCAGCATTGTCAATCTAGGGGGAGCATTCGATGCACTAGCAGATTTAGATACACTAACAAATGGAAGCTGAACTCATACTTTATAAGCAGTTAAAGCAGTTTTTTTTTCCTTTTGGCTCCTTTCAGACAGGCTTGTCAGTTTGACAGACTCCGCTTGCTCAGTGGGGGAATCGCTCCACAGATCTCCGCTGAGCAGGTGGATGACAGGTCCGTCTCCGCTCACTGTGCAGAGATGGACCCGTCAGAGTCCCGCTCTCCTCTATGGGGAGATCGGATGAAAAAGGATCACCTGACTATTTTCATCTGATCCGCTAGAGCAGTATTTCTCAACTCCAGTCCTCAAGTACCCCCAACAGGTCATGTTTTCAGGATTTCCCACAGATGAAAAGGCTGTGGTAATTACTGAGACCCCATTCACACAGGGACGACTTGTCAGGCGACCTAGTCGCCTGACAAGTCGCCTCCCGTTCTGTACTATGGAGCCGTTCTAAGGGGAGCGACGCAAGTCGCTCCGACTTAGAAAAAGGTTCCTGTACGACTTCGGGGGCGACTTGCATAGACTTCTATGCAGAAGTCGTTTTGCAAGTCGCCCGGGCATTCGTTTGCAGGTCGCCTCGCTGAGGCGACCTGCAAGTCGTGTTGCCCCTGTGTGAATGGGGTCTAAGGCAGTGAAACTGATCAAATCACCTGTGCAAAATAATGGAAAACCTGAAAAACATGACCTGTTGGGGGTACTTGAGGACTGGAGTTGAGAAACATTGCACTAGACCAGGGGTAGGAAAGCTGGGGCCCTCCAGCTGTTGCAGAACTACAAGTCCCATCATGCCTCTGGGAGTTAATTGTAACTGCCAGCCTTGCAATGCCTCATGAGAACTTTAGTTCAACAGCTGGAGGGCCCAAGGTTGCCTACCCCATGCGCTAGACAAATGGAAAATAGGATCACCATCCACCTGGATTTGGCGGACAGGATCCGATAGCAGCGGATGTCAGTGGACATGTCACCGCTGACATCTTCTGCCACATAGAGGTGAATGGCCGATCAGGTCCGCCTGAAAAACTGACTTAAGGATTTACATAAATAAAAGCAGATCATTGTAAGCACCCCTGCTAGAGTGCAATGGTTTGTCTCATCTCTGTAACATACATTCTGCTTCTTTTGAGAAACAGACTTACTGGCTGTGAAACCAAATGAAAATAGAAAAAAAAAAAAAACTAATGCAGCCAATCACGTCTAAGAATTGGCAAGCTGTAATCTAAGAAAGGTTTGATATTACTTTAATTAGTACATCATGCTTTAGTTCTAACAGACTGCCTAATGATTTCCAAAAATGTGTGCACTCCAGAGACTTGTCTGTACATTGGATTGTCAATCCTTTATGAGGAGAGTTGTTCATCTTCCTGGATCACTAAAGTGCTTTTTACATAGCCAGTTCTATTTTGTAAGATTTTTTTTTTCCTTTTAATGGCTAGATACTATTTTGTCTGTATGCAGAAACCTTCCCAGCTATGATTGCTCTGAGCAATTTTGCTGAATGTCACAGGATAGGACAGCGCCTGTGATAATCCTCAACCCCACAGCACCACTGCTTCTAACGTACAGAATTTAAGAGTGCCCTGTTCAGGCTGAATGCGATGGGCTGGAGTCTTATTCAACCTTACCAACTCTGTAAAGTATATACCTACCAATTAACTTTTCTTCCTTTCAGTCTGTTGAATATACCATGGTAAGCATTTTCAATCCTGTGCTGTTACATTGTTCCCAGCAAATCTCTGTCCGCTAAAAAAACACCTTATATGTAAGAGGTGAACATTTCTGTTTTTTGGGTTGTAACATGCTTTAAATTCACACTTTAGGAAGTCTGTGGAAGTTTAGTGCTATTCATTACAAGTATACATTAAACATAATAGGGTTTGGGATGGTCAAACCTGAGATGTGACCAGGGTGTAACCTTCCCTTCCATATATTTAACACCCAAAATCACATTCTGAGAGCTACCAGGCACTGGGTCCTTCACACCAATAACAATTTTTAAACGAAAATCACCTAGCGAACTAATCGGTTTGCACTTGTATTTAAAGGGAAGGTCAGTGAACATATGTGAATTGGGGGGTTTCAAATGTAAAAAAAAAAAAAAAAGGTGTTGATATTTTATAAATTGAGGCAAAAGCAAGAAAGTATTGCTAACTTCATCCAGCCAGGTGTTTTCCTTCTCCTGCCCTGGCCAAATGCAACCAATGAAACCATTCTCTGCATTTAGTTAGGCTTCATGCAATTCCATGCAAGCCCAAGCTTCTTAAGCCCCCCAATACGGGCCACATGTCATGCGGCATCAGCCAATTCAATAGAAACCGTCTGACATTTGGCCCATGTGTACTGCAGCCGGTTCGGCCAGCTTCTGTCGAAGGGGCATCACCAAAAAAGGTCTGGCGATCATTGGCAAAGAACGCTGAATGAAGTGTTCTGGCGAGGGGGGCTGTCCTAGTCAGAACACAATAGAACAGCGGGGGAGATCACTGTACTAACATCAGACTGTTAGTACAGCGGCTCCGACCTGAGCTGTTTTTTAGTTCAGCCCACTGAGTTGGGAAACACTAGCCGTGTGTACTAGGTTTTAGTCCACATGCAAATAGGATGGCTGATCCCATGGTTCATTCTTGGCTGCACCCAAGGATTCTAGGAATGTGCTCAGTGTTGTCTGTCCACCACATGGCACATTATGGAATGGACTTGATCAGCAAGATGACTGTAATTTTGAATAGTGATTGAAAAAACAAAAAAAAAACAAAAAAAAAACAAAAACAAACAACATGCATATTCACACAATGCAAAACAAAAAAAAAAGAACACACAAGACGGGTTACAGAAAAAAAAATATACATATATTTAGGTGGTAGCATTGTATTGGTCAGTACATTGGAGAGGAGCAGCCAGGCGACACTGGGATAGAAGGTCGGCGGGAGCTCTGTGCAGACTATGGTCAGGACAAGCAGTAAGGCATCTTAAATGGGGGGAGCAGGAATAACATGTAGCTCAGTCATCTCCAGCACATAGGTTTAGCAGGGCACGTTGATAGTCTCCTTTTGTGTCTTGCTGCAAAGACAAAGCAATGTTCAAGTCAAAAAATAATTTCTACACACAGAGTAACTATAAATGCTTCAATCATAGACCCCCCCCCCCCCCCTGCAGATACCACATGCAGTAGGATTTATTTATTATATTAACATACATTTCTACACCTGGTATAGTTAGTATAGGCTGCATTCCCACATGCACACTGCTTATGAATTTAGGTGATGTCCACAACAGGATCCAGAATGTTCACACAATGATGCCTGCAACTGAAGCCTTATATTGGATTACATAAAAAAATAAATAAATAAAATAAAAAAGGTGCAGGCAAACATATTGAAATGTTTTGCTGCCCTTAGCTAATAATTTTACCTGCAACAGCAGCATGAAAAACTTCAGCACAAGGTGGCATGCTGCATAAAGGACTGTTATCAGTGTGTAAGCAGCAATCTACCACTTACCAGCCATGTTAGAGCTGGAGTCTTGCAATCAGCAGAAGTGCGACCTTTACTATATTGCACACCTCAAGCCACGACTTTGTGCTAATTTTCCTTTCTTCTTTTTTCTGGCAGAAACTGGTTTGTATGTACCTGAATGAATATGCCTTACGGCTTAACACTAAACCAACAATAGTGCTGCTGTCTGAAAACTGCAGAGCAGACAGAAGCAAATAAATGAATGGGTCCCGTGACCTAGCCAGCTATCCTTAGTCCTGCAGTTTGCACTTGAAAATATCCAAATATGTGCCAGGCAGCTGGAAAAATTCTTATGCGAGGTCACAAAAAAAAAAAAAAAAAAAAAGAGTTGTTTCACACTTACTGAAATGAAGTAGGACAAAGATTTGTTATATTTCTTCTTGAATTCTGCCTTGATTTTAAGCAGGTCTACCTCACTGCGGGACACCATATTCCGGATCAAGACTTTATCTTTGGTGCCTTTTCCCTGGCAATCAAAATGTTACAGATTAATTCTCAATTGAATACTGACAATTCACAAAAGACAAACCTGCCTTTCAGTTCTAAAGTAGTCTACATAAAGGACAAATAAGGCATTCTGTTCAGAGATCTAACAAAACTTCTCTTTCTCACCCAGTGGGGGATACAGAAATGTATACAGCTCATAACAAGGTCACACTTGCTGGGAATCTGTGGCCGTTTTCCATATGGAAAACTGCAGCATTCTCTGTTATTTAGCAGACCTGCGCTAGCTTCTATTTCAGAGTAGGCACAGAAGCTGCCGCAGGTGGCATATACACCATCTGCTTAGTTATTGTGGCACACGCCACTCATGACAGTTTCTGCGCAGGAATCCCAGCCAATTCCCCTGTCTGTGTGAGTTATTTCATTTGTTTAGATCTCTGGGGATTGTGGTGTTCCTGAAAGTTTTTACCGGCTACCAGCGGTCTAGTTTTTTGGAAGTCCCTATGCCTTGCTTTATACTCTAAGCTTAAGCTGCCTTATCTCTATGTGGTTGCAACATCTGTTAGACACAAAAGTGGACCATCTCGCTGTAGCAGGTTAACCCAGATTACACCTCGCTAACCGTTCTTGAGATGTTTGTTCTGTGCCTTCTGAGGGTGCCCACATCTGCAACCTGGGATCCTCTCCTATGAGTTTAGCTCATCGCTGGAGTTCTAGCTTTACCAGGTGGGGCCAACTCCTCTGCCTTGTTGGCACGAATTTCTACTACAGCCACACAAGATTATGGCTGACCTATCCTCGGCTGCAGCTAGCTTCTGAACCATTTATCAGAGGGACCATTTTTGATTTGGAATCACTTCAACCTCTACCCGACAAGATTATCCATAAGGAGTCACAGTTTTCTGAATTAAAAGATTGTTTCAGCCAAATCTGAAGGATCTGCCTAGTAATTCTAATCTCAGGTGCTTCAGAGTTCCTGCAGCTGCAAGACCTTCCCTTTGCACTTACTCTTCCAAGGTCTTCCTCAATGGAGTTTAGAAACACTTTCACATCCAAGGATCCTACTGATCAGCAGTTGCAATCCCGCTTTAAAACCCAGTTGTTGCAGGGTTTGTTCGTCATTGTTCCAGCCCCTGCGTCAGTTCGGTCAGGGGTTGTACTCCAACCTGGTCACTGTTCTTTTTACCAGAGCAACCATCTATCCTCCCTTTAGTCCTGCAAGTCCAAAAAGTTTTGCATGGTACCCATCTTTTTTTATTTACACATGCTGGTAGTAGGAGGGGATTATACTGAGCTGGACTACAGTTTTTTTTTTTGTTTGATAGTATCTGGACCCCATGCAGTATAACCTAAGGTGAAAGGATTCCTGTGTCCATTGATGGACTTTAGGAAAATAATTTTACAGTGGGTACAAATTCCTTTTCCCTCCTATACTTTGATAAGAGTGAAAATACAGCCATACCAGAAAATAGCATTGCTCCAGGACCTAGTGCAGTCTGGTAAATACAAGACTTAGGATTTAATTAATGCACATACAGTTCATGTGTGTCAGATTACCATTAACATTATTAGTATGTTGTAGGTCAAACTACAGTAGAATAAGCACTGTTCTCATTGTGTTTTATGGGAAAACCTGGCTTGACTGAAACACCAGTGCAGTCACGGCTGATCAAAAGGGACTTTAATGCTTTACATGCCTTGCACAGAAAAAGGATGCAGCCCCTGAAATGGCAGCAAAGACAGAGCTCTGGATCTGCATGCTTGTTCCAGATCAAGTACTGAAGCATTTGAATCCATAGGTGAGCCAGGCATCTAGCCTTTCTGGAAG
This sequence comes from Aquarana catesbeiana, assembly GCF_042186555.1. Lineage (NCBI taxonomy): Eukaryota > Metazoa > Chordata > Amphibia > Anura > Ranidae > Aquarana > Aquarana catesbeiana. The sequence goes on along the minus strand of NC_133326.1, from coordinate 115,160,321 downwards.
TAAAGCAACGGCAGCCTATGCATTTCTCTGCACATAGGTTTTCTGTTTGGGACCCTGTAACCCTGGACTTACCAATTTATTTGTCCAATTAAATGTTACACTTGCTACAAAATCAAGTAGAAGTCTGGGTTTTCTCACAGATTAATAAAATAGAATATGGTGTAAAGAGATGCAGGACTCATTTCCCTTCAATTATTTAAAGTTTGGAGGATAGGGTTGACCTTTCGTTCTTCTGAAGAGACTGAAATATTCAGTTGAAATGTTTACAATTAATTGTGAATGTTGCTCTTACCTTCATTGAGTCGTATAGCCTGTCTGCAAAATACAGGGGCTTGTTCTGAATACACTGCACTGTAGGAGAAAAACAATAAGGAGAGGTTACAACACCGACATATCAAGCTGGCCACATTGGTTCCTAAAGGAATCCAAATATTCAATAGACAAAAGCTGCAGGAAATGGATTGAGGTACATGGGATCACACCAACAGACGACATTAGGGATAAGATTTGGGTTCAGGTTAAACCCAGCCTGTTTGCCGTTTGAGGACCCACTGAACAAAATGGCCCAAATTGGTCACTTTGCCAGCCTGAATCACCAGATGGTGCAATATGGTCAGTCAGGGATCCGGGGAACATTATTGACCATATTTGATCAATGATGTCACTGGGGATAAACTGAACGAAGAACACTCCCCACTCCAGGTAAGGCAAGAAAGCCTAATGGAACCTGTGGATGTCCGCCCCGGCTTGCCTCCGTATGCAATAGAAAATGAAAGCACGGCTGCACACCACGACTGGTTTCCAAAATCCTTTATTGGACATCCCAAAGTGACACCACAGGACACAGGAGTTGCCTGGTAGACACGTTTCACACAATACAAATGTATTACCTTACGCGGGTGTCCGGGGGTATAGATCAAAGACTTCCAGTTGCCTTTAATAAAAGGTACCGGGAAGTCTTTGATCTATACCCCCCCCCCCCACTCCTGTGTAAGATAATACATTTGTATTGTGTGAAACGCGTTTACCAGGCAACTCCCGTTTCCTGTGGTGTTTGGGATGTCCAATAAAGGCTTTTGGAAACCAGTCATGGTGTGCAGCCATTTCTTCATTTTCGGTCACTGGGGATCCCCGGCGCTGTGATTACATTATTGTAGTGTAGTGCTGGGGATCTGTCATTTAGCGGCGGTAAACATGAACAGGAGTCAAGATTGGCAAGGATTTTACAATGCTAGGAGCCTTTACTGACAATGGACTTGTATTAGTGGATGAAGTGACTGACAACGTATTTACATCTGGTGACATTATTTTTTGTTTATTTTCAATGTACTCTTTGTGGGAATGGGTAAGTGGTACTAATGGGTTACTGAATGGTCGTCAGAAGTGCATTAACAATCTGTAAATTTAAAGGATACAAGTAAGTTTACTCATAAATTAAATATACTCACTATCCTCTCTCTCTTTTTTTTTTTTTTTGAAGGTTTATTTTAGTCAGCATTGTGAGAGAACAAATCAAAAGTAAAGGACCAAAAAATTATAAAAAAACATAAGGAAAACAAACAAGACAGTAACAAAATAGGTATACAGTATACCGACGTACCAGGAGTCGTCACTCACAACATAGGTAACAGACACAACAGAGAGGCCGAGAGCTGCCGCGACACTATTAAGCACAAGGGAACTCTCCTGCGTCAAGGACTTTCGGTCCCAGCTCACATAAAATTCTCCATTATCCTGAGCTATCATGTGACTGAACTCCTGTACACACTCCAAGAATATGGTCGTGGCCTTCACACCAGGTTCAAAGCTACTGAGATGCGGTGCCTGGTAGATCGATAGTGGATGGGGAACGATCAGCTAAGGACGATTTTTTAAATGTGGGGTCTGCCAACGCCAATAAGGCTATATCTAAGCTGGATGAGATTGAAACTTGTTGGTCAGTATGTTCCTTCCAGTTTGCCCAAATTGACTCAAACCTCTTGCATCTGTCTTTACATGTGGCAAGCCACTCCTCCGCCTCCATGATCTCCCTCACCTTCCGCATCCACTCCATTTCACTCGGGATTCGAGAGCTTTTCCAGTTAACTGGTATGAGGAGCTTAGCAGCACTGAGGAGGTGGGGGAGAGCACTAAGTTTATAGTGAGAGAGGCATATGGGGAACTGGAAGGAGAAAGCATTACGGAGCATTAGGAAGGTCTATCCCGAGGTCCTCCAGCACGTGTTTATGTATCATTTCCCAGAAAGGTAGGACAAGAGGGCTGGTCAGAGAGATAGGAATCATTACAACCTATGAGGCATCATCAGAATGGGAGTATTTTGAATTCTAACGATAGAGGGGGCTACACAGAATTTTATTTATTTTTTTCAGAGTAAACTTTCCACTTAACCTTCAGACTTAACATTCATTGAAATGTATGATTCAAAATTTAAGTAACTAAGAAATTGTAAGCATACAGTACCCAAGAATCATCTCTCTGTGTAGAGCAATGTTTATAGAATTTACTGATCCTCCTAATGATCATAGTTTAAAATCAGAGAAAACAACTTACCAAGATTAAGGAACGCATTCTCCAGGTCACCTTTCACTTCTTTCTTTATGCTCTCCTGCATGTCATATGGACTGTAGCTCTTGTACCTCTCAAACACTAGAATTGAAACAACCAACATTATTATATGATGGGAAAAAAAAAAAAAAAAAAAAAAAAAAAAAGCCAGATAGAAAAAAGGTAAAAGCAGCAGCACCCATCGCACACTGTTAGACACGCAGTTAACCCCTTGATTGCTCCTTGATATTAACCCCTTCCCAGTCAGTTTCATTATTACAGTGTCAGTGTACGGCATTATCACTGTATTAGTGTCACTAGCGATGTCAGTGTCAGTTATTGACCCTCCCAAATAGTGTCTGTTAGCGCCAGATTGCCCACCACACTATCAGTCACACAAGTCGCTGATTAGCGCCATTACAGTATAGCGTCTATAGCTGCGTAAATTCCAGTACATATACCATAGTTTATAGACACTAACTTTTACACAAACCAATTAATATACACTTATTGGGATTTTTTTTTTAACCAAAGACATGTAGCAGAGTATATTTTGACCTAAGATTTATGAAGAAATTTTTATTGGATATGTTTTATAACAGAAATTGTTTGGTCTTTCTGTATATAATAACAAAAATGAGTGGTGATCAAATGCCACCAAAAAAAAAAAAAAAAAAGAAGGAAGCGCTCTATTTGTGTGTATTTTTTTTCCTTCTCCATTTAATTTGCGTACAGTGTTGCATGACCGCGCAATTACCAGTTAAATTAGCACAGTGCTGAAAAGCAAAGAATGTTGTCATGTCATGAAGGGGGTAATGCCTTCCGGAGGTCAAGTGGTTAATTTGCGTTTTTTTTATATATGTATATGCCCGGAGTTCTGCTTTAAATAGCCAATGATGCAGACATGAAAAATGAATAAAAAGTCCACAATGTGGACAGCAGACAAAGGAGACTCAAGCAACATCTTACAGACCTCTGGGGTGAAGGTATTTGCGGTATAAGCAACAAAACACTCTTTCCTGCTATTTTCAAGTACACATCCTGACTAAACAGTGAACTAAGACAGCCAGCAAGACACCTGTACACATCACTTTACAACGTCCATGTACAATGGTCAGCTCTCAAATTAAGGATACAGAAAAGTACCTAAATATATTGATTGTGCTGTATAGTTGTGGGGGATTAGTTGGAAATTTAGGCTACTGACTAGCGGTGGGCTTTGTTCATGAAGGTACTATAAAGTTCCTTGTGGTGCCTACCATCTTTGAGATTCAAAACTACAATTGGACCAAATGCCAATACAGAAATGCCTCAAAACACTGGCTACCAGCCCATTTTAACCACTTGCCGAGCGAAAATGACAGCTACAGCCAGTTTAGGGAGGGTGTCATATGACGTACTCTCGTGATCCCGCCCACTGCAGCACGCTCTGCGATTGCCTTTTTCTTCAGACACAGCTAATCACAGGTCGGGTAAAGGGCCAATCCCAGCGGTCCTTTACCACGTGATCAGCAGTGTCCATTTACAGCTAATCACAATGTAAAACACAAACCGGTTATCGGCATTCATTTCCTCATGCTGACAGTGTGAGAAGAGGAGAGCCAGTAGGGGCTTGTGTGAAAGGGACATCTACACTGATAATCAGGGCACTGACCATCAGTGCAGTCCCAACAGTGCCGCCTCATCAGTGCCCATCAGCAAAGGAGAAAAATTGCCTGTTTGTAAAATCTTATAACAAACTGAAAAAGTTTGTAAAGGGGAAAAAAAAAAAACAAAAAAACACCCTTTCATAGTCTTTTTTAAATTTATTTAGCAAATAAAAAACCGAGTGGTGATTAAAATACCACCAAAAGAAATCTAATTTGTGTAACATAAAATGATAAAACTGTGGTGCAGTGTTGCATGACCGTGAAATTGTCAAAGTGTGACAGCGCTGAAAGCTGAAAATTGGGCCGGGCAGGAAGGGGGTAAAAATGCCCAGTAGGCAAGTGGTTAAAAAGCAAAGTGTCTTGCATTGGGCTTCATGTAAAACTCTTCAAAAAATAAATAAAAAAATAAATAAAAATAAATAGAAACTCTTTATTTCAGCATCATGGCAACACAGCATAAAAACCTTCCAAATGTTCACATTTCTAGCCTAACAGTCTACTTTTAAAGCTATGGGTACATGATCTATTTATTAGGGGAGGGAATATTAGATTAGCTGCTGTGCCAGAACATTAAAAACAGATGGGTTACCCTAAATAAAAGAGGCAAACTAATATTTTATCTTCCCATGTCAACAGCTGTAGGTCATGTTGGTTCTAGCACACTGCATATTGCCATTCATGTAACACTGGTAATCTCTAAAGCTGAATTGGTGCTCCTTAATTTTTTCTTCCTGTGAAACACTGCAGTGAAGTCTGGGCATTCAACCAAGACAGCTGATTGGAAGAAAGGCACACACCCCCTCTCCTCATAGCCAAAGACTCTCATAGGTGTTCTGTGACATGGCAAGCTGCCTGCAAATTTATAGCTCCCTCCCAGACAAAAACTTCAGCCTGCTTTTATCTCATGTGTGGGAGAAAGTCAGAAGCTATCAGGCTGATAACAGAAGAACAGAGCAGGAGACAGTTGGCGGGACATAGTGATTTGAAGAGAGATAAGAAAACACTGCAGAGCCCAGCTCAAATTTCATGAAACGGTTTACATCCACTTTAAGCGGTTTGTCTAGAGTTCAGCTGTAAGCAATTTGTCCCCCATGCTTTAAAGTAAGAGGTATCCAGCCTACAACATATTTCAAGGAAACCTTGTTTATTTTCAGCACAGTTTTATATGAACGCCATACCTTTCTGTAGATGAGAAATGCTTCTTTCGGTCATGATTGTAATCCACTTGCTTACATCTGTTCCCTTTCTCTTTACTCCGGCCTCGTATAGTTCCTGTGCCGCAATAGGAATTAGAGAAGGACAGAAGAATTAGAGCCCTGATTCTGGTTCTCGTGTTATGGAAGAGTGTGCAGTTGGGTACATAAGAAGTTACAATGAGTGTCCTGGTAGATCAGGGCAGAAGTTATTTAACCACTTCCCAACCGGCGTGCGCCGATGTACGTAGGCAGAATGGCACGGGCAGGCAAATGGGTGTACAGGTACATCCCTTTAAATTTGCCGCCGTGCCATCGCGTGCGCGCCGGCCGGGACCTCGGTGAGTCAGATCACGGGTCCCGCGGAGTCGATCGCTGCAGGGATACCTGCAATCGTCTCATGGGGAGGAAGAACAGGGAGAGGCTAATGTAAACAAGCATCTCCCCGTTCTGCCTAGTGACAGTGTCACTGATCTCTGCTCCCTGTGATCGGAGCAGAGATCAGTGACGTGTCACACACAGCCACGCCCCCCCCCCCACAGTTAGAAACACGCCCCCAGGACACACTTAACCCCTACAGTGCCACCTAGTGGTTAACCCCTTCACTGCCAGTGTCATTTACACATGAATCAGTGCATTTGTATAGCACTGATTGCTGTATAAATGACAATGGTCCCAAAAATGTGTCAAAATTGTCAGATGTGTCCGCCATAATGTCGCAGCCACGATAAAAATCGCTGATCACCGCCATTACTAGTAAAAAAAAAAAAAAAAAAAAAAAAAAATTTATTAAGAAAAATGCCATAAAACTATCCTTTATTTTGTAAACGCTATAACTTTTGCGCAAACCAATCAAGCGCTTATTGCGATTTTTTTTTTTACCAAAAATATGTAGAAGAATACGTTCGGCCTAAACTGAAGAAAAAAATGTTTTTTTTTTTATACATTTTTGGGGGATATTTATTATAGCAAAATGTAAAAAATAATGCTTTTTTTTTTCAAAATTGTCACTCTATTTCTGTTTATAGTGCAAAAAATAAAAACCGCAGAGGTGATCAAATACCACCAAAAGAAAGCTCTATTTGTGGGAAAAAAAGGACATCAATTTTGTTTGGGAGCCACGTCGCACGACCACGCAATTGTCAGTTAAAGCGACGCAGTGCCGAATCGCAAAAAGTGCTCTGGTTTTTGGCCAGCAAAATGGTCTGGGGCTTAAGTGGTTAAATTTAAACTCTCTACAAAGGCCAATATATCATTGTAAATATCTGAACCCATACTAAAATAAAAGCCATAAAAGTAAACCCGATTATTGGAGTTTCAAACTGAAGTTTCACTAGCTGGTGCACTGGAGAGGTGCTTTACAATGGGCAGTATAATTGGCCTGTTCACGTGGCTGGAGCCAACGGCCTCTCATCACTTACAAAGGATAGAAAAAATTACTGACGCTTTACAGATTGACACTTTAATATGACAAGTATATCTGTATAATCTATGATTGCTGCATGGTTTAAATGGACTTACCCTGGCATCCTGATCAATCTTCTCATAATCCACCACTGAACCATCCTCTTGCCTTTTACCCTGCATACAAACATACCAGATCACTGGTGATTATCTGGGGTTACAGTTCACAGAAGCAATGATACAAAAATTAGAAATTTTCCTGCTTCTGTTCAGTTCTGCTAAAGGCAAAGCTGTCAGAAGATACAAATGACACGCAGGAATCACCGCAATGGTATTACATACAAGACAGTGTGGTGAGAAAATACAATGCAAACCCGGTGTAGTAAGACTTCTACATTTATAGAATCCTATTATATTGGTATTCGTGATTATTTATGTAAAATTTACCGTTGGCCCATATTTATGCATTATTAGTGATAAAATAATCTATATAAACACTACAACCCAAATGTATAATTTCCTATCTGATTGGATATAACGAGATCAAACTGTTGAGAGGAATTACATATTTGATGAGAATGTATGTGACCATTAACATTAGATATAATCAATTCCAATTAATAAACTCTTCTCCAATCTGTGATAGTTCCTATTATCAATTGGATTATTAAAATGTTTGAAGTCACAACTGGTACTTGAAAAGCATAATCTATTAAATGGCAGGATGGGCAGATCATAAAATACCCTACAAATCATTCTCATCTGTAACCGACATAAGGGAATCCTTATATGCTCAGATGATGCAGGGAGACCAGTCTAAAGCATTAAATAGTGTGCCCGTGTAGGGGCACTTATCTAGGGGAAAAAAAATGAGCATAAACAAGCAACAGAATTTCATAAAATGTTTCACAGAGACGTTTTATTTATTTCTAATACCCTATGTGGTTGTTCAAGGACTGTTTCTTTTTCATAAAGTCAAAACATCCACATTCGCATACAGAGTGTAAATGACCCCAGAGCAAACATAAAAGCAAACTAAATAAATGTGTGGGATATTGGGCTCCTGACCCTCTGAAAATGCTCATTTCTGGGCTAGTATGCCGAAACAAAGGTTTCAGTTCTTCCACAGCAAGAATGTGAATCAGGAAAGTAGAGACAAAAGTCATTATCTATTAACAGGATACTTGTTCCAGAATTCTAGCTAGAGGATCAGTATGACAGCCAGGCAAGATCATTTTTACAATGTCTCAGAATCAATCACACACACATATTAGTAGAGCTGCACGATTAATCGTTAAGAATAGTTATTGCGATGTTTTCCCCCTTGCGATCTGGACAAAGTATTTCTTGATTCTTTCTATGCAGAGAATTCTCTCTGGTCTGCTGAAGCTGACAGCCATCAAATCAGTCAGTATCACAACATTCTTTAGCAGTGGAACTAAATGCTGGCCATACACTATACGAAAAATCAGCCAAAATTCAGTCATT
>NC_133326.1:115144543-115149543 GCF_042186555.1 Aquarana catesbeiana | reverse complement strand
TACGGGGGCAACCAAGCTGAGCCAGAGCTCCGTGTATCTATTCAGACACGGAACCCTGACCTGGCCACACCCCCTCTCTCCCCTGATTAGCTGACTGACTTTCACTGACAGCCGTGAGAGCCAATGGTGCCGCTGCTCTGTCTCAACCAATCAGGAGTGTCCTGGATGGCTGAGGGGGATCGTGGACATCGCTGGAGAGAGAAGGGGCTCAGGTAGGTAATTAGGGGGTGCTGCTACACACAGGTATTTTTGCATTAGGATAAAAAAACAACCTTCTGCCTTTACAATTCCTTTAAAGTGTTACTAAACCCATGACCCTGCATTCAATATATTTGGTCTCCCACAGTACACAACATGGAAAGTTTTAATAAATATACCTTTTCTCATCAGCAGTATATAGCAGTCTTATAACTTCGATCAGTGCCTGGTTAAAGTTTGTAGGAGTTTTCATTCTCCCCTGATTGTCCTTTGAGGCTGCAGGACCCCTGACCCTCTGTCTGGACAGTGCGGATTGGCCCTGTGCTGATCACATGCACTCTCCCAAGACAAAAAAAAAAAAACACACACACACACACACACACACACACACACACACACACCTCTAGTAATACACACCACTGAGCATGTGCAGCCTTGTCCTCAAGGCTCTGTTCTAGCAGGAGATGGATTGGGGACAGTAGAAGGGGAGGATCAGAGAAGACAAGGTCAAACAGCCTTTTTACACAATGTAGAGGATTAACCCCTTAGTTCCCACAGTGAGTATAACAAGCATACTTTACTGTATATACAGACTGATTTTACTGCTGTGGGTTTAGTAACACTTTAAAGGAAGGGGTGAAAGGCACAGGGACAGGATTATTAAAATCATTTAGAACAGTTGAAATGTTTACTTTAATTTAAATAACTAATGGTTTGATGACAGATGGAATGAGTAGCTCATATTGGCATGGTTTTCACCTTTTTATCCTTCAGTTTGTATCACATAACATATGTCTGTCTTAATTATGTTAGTGAAGTTTGCCAACACTCACACTCTCTGTATGCAGCCTGGATTGCGTGTAGTTCGTTGTTGTCTCGTGAGCAAATGATTTCAATAAGTGTGTCTTCATCTGTACCCAAGCCCTATAAATATAAAGTCAGCATTTTATTAGAAATATATTAAAATAACAAAGTAACTTTGACCACCATGTTCCTTGTGTATCTCAAAGTCTTCTCTAGGTCTACTCACACTAATGCATTGTAGTAATTCAACAACATGTTACATGCGTTGGGGCACCTAGCGTATGATTTAGTGATCTGCCAGTAATAGTACATGCACCTTTTCTGGTGCGTTAGGCAGCCTGTTCAAATGAAAGGGCTGTCTTAATGCAATGCATGTTGGTGTGCAACATACTGCAATATGCATTCACATGCATGCACTAATGCACCGCCACAGTGTGAATGGGCCAAAAGACAAGCAACCCCTCTGATGAATTATTGCAGAACAATGATACTTCTACCCACTCCGCACTATAGTGCTAACCCTCCAAAAATCTAAAAATAATGTGTTAAAAAAAAAAAAAAGGAAAGACTGCTGCTGTGCTCTTCGAAACCAAATCACAATGAAGTAAAAGATGATAAAGTAATATTTTGACTTCATTGTGATTTGGCACTGCAGAACGCCATCACTACAAAGACTTAAAACATGAATTCCTCAGATTGGGACTTTAAACCGGGCCACAAACAGTTTGATGGTAAAAAAAATATTCAAAATTTATTACACATTGATAATACATAGCAACATGATCATGGGGATATACGCAACAAACACAAATATTGGGAACAGAAATGGAAACCAGCTGCAAGGAAAAGCCCAGAGCTTTGTCAGACAGAACGTCCAACGCGCTTTGAAAAACAAAATGCAGATCTTCTTCAGGGACAGAGGGCTTGCGGATTCCAGATCTGTAGCTTATATCCAGTCTCACAACTGTGTGTTTTGAAAGATTTTTAGACTTTTGTATGGCTAATCATAAACCACATCCCCAAACTCATTTCATTATTTGGACTCCAGGTGTGCAAACCACTGACTCCAATTAGCAATTGGTCTATGGGTTTACTTAACTTTCTCCTCCTGCACTGTGAATGTATAATGGGTGTGTTCAATAATGACACAAGGAATAAGAATTGTTTGTATTATCAGTATAAGTACATTGTGTTTGTCTATTGTTGTGACTCAGATGAGAATCAGATCACATTTTATGGCAAATTACTGCAGAAAACTAGTTCATTGCAAAGGGTTCACATACACACGACTACATATAACACAGACGCAGTATGGCAGGGGTGCTAAACCTTTTGAAGAGCGAGGGACACAAAGTGGTTTTAGCCTTAAAGTCCCTTCTTTTTTTAAAAATAAAAAATATGCTCCGTGCAAAACCACCACACAGAGCAACCCAGATCCTCCTCTTCTCGGGTCCCTCTTCTGTGTTCCTGGCCGCTCCCTCCTGTTGAGCAAGCTGGCTATGGGGGCACCCAAGCCGAGTCACAGCTTCCTGTGGTTATTCAGATATGGATCTACGTCTCCCCATGGCTGACTGACTTTGACTGACAGCAGCAGGAGCCAATGGCCGAACCGCCCACGCTGTCTCAATAGAAGCAGACAGGATGGTTCGGAAGCAAGCCCGCGTGGGTGCCCCCATGGAAAGCAGCTTTCCATGGGGGCACTTGCCGAGGAGGCCACAATGAACTATGGGGTTTTTGCACCCAAAACCGCAAATGTAAACAATCCTTTACTGTCCTGAGCCCCCTATAATGCTGCTTTCACACTTATGCGCTGCAGTTTACCCACACAACGAGTGCAGCTCAGTGCACCTGCGGCTTAGCTGTGCTTTGCCAGACTTCTATTATACCTTGCGGGCTTGGTGCACTTCTGAAAGCGCACCAAAACACCTGCATTCAAGAGTTTTGGTGCGTGTTCAGACAGTGCACTAAACCCTCAGCATATAATAGAAGTCTATGGCTCAGTGCAGCTAACCCGCATATAAGCCACAAGTGCACTGCACTTCACCTGCAGATCATTGTAAGCAAAAAAAAATAAGGCGCAGCAACTGGTACAGGAGCCGGCATTATAGAGGAAGCATCAGCTTATGCAGCTCTTGCTCCCTATGTGGCTGCCTGCTTCCTCCGCTGCCAAGAGCCGGTTCCATGCACCGATGCCCTGGGATGGCGGGTGGGCAACCTGTTGATCGTGGTCTGGCCTTGCCAGCCTGCCATCCCAGAGCATGGGCATACACTTCCCTGGTTTATGGTTGCGGGCCATGGATTGAGCACCTCTACAATGAGGTTGTTTTAGTGGATGTTCACCACACTATGCAGGGAAGGCCAAACCGATGTCCAGCATTTATTGATTTAATTCCAGTGAAGGCGAAATGTCAGTACAGATAGCTGTAGGCTAGAAAACCCTCCATATAAATTATTGAAGAAACGGTTCTTAATTTGGGGGGGGGGGGGGGGGGTTGACTGCCTGAAGTATAATTATATATCAGAAACTCTGGTATAAAAGATCCCTTCTGGTGTGAAGGTCTTTATACTGGAGGTCTTACACCTGCAAACCTGCCATTCCACCATACTCTCTATAGGACATTTTATTTCTTAATATTGAGAAGTAAATGGAGTGTAAACACCCAGATTTCTAAGATGAGTGTTAGGAAGGAGTCATAGTGAGATGATTTCTTTAATAAAGTTATTTGAGAGACTTCGATTCCAATCTGGAGCTGAAATATCACTTTTAAAATAGGGAAGGGTCTTCAATTTCTAAAACAGACCATATAGGTTTTGTACATATGCAGGAACAGGTCTAACATCAGATAAATGGATAAGGTAGCAGTGACTACAGGATAAAGCAGCCACAACAAATACATAATGCTTTGGAAAATCATCAGTGTCTACTTTTACATGTTGGGGTTACACAAATACCAGGTGAACAAAAAGAATTGCTGGGGGGAAAAAAAAAAAAAAAAAAAAAAAAAAACTTAATGGAGCTGGAGCTAGTGACACCAGAATTCTGGTTGGTCACATTGTTGGCATAGATTCCAAAATAAGATCCCTGATCACTTGCCTTCATTGCAGATTTCAGCTCCGACGCATCATACTGAGGCCGTGTCTTCATCAGTCCAAGAATTAGAGTCTCCAGATGTCCGGAGAGAGCACCTTTGAGTGCAGAGGGGAGATCCTAGAGAGAAAGCAGATGGTTTCATTTACAGTACTGTATCATCATGCTTGTATTATAAATAGCCAGGTGGTGACAGGTGAAACACTAAAGACCACACCCGGGACAAGTATGCAACTATATCCAGCTTCCTTTGCAGTTTGGGGAGGCCAGCAGTAAAATGCAGCTCAACTGCCTGATTTTACCACCCCCCAACCACAAGTGTAATCATAGCCTAAAACCATATTATTTACCTATCATTTTCAAGAACTTCAGATCAGCAAGTTTGTCTCAAAATAATGTTTCTAGTGCTAGATTTGGGCTCGGTTCTGTGAGACCTGTGTTTAGGCAGCCCAATAATTTAAATTACCCATCCCAGAGAAACCCAAGGAAAGAAGTCCCTGACCCTTTTGCTGCAGCACCATATGGTCTTGCATGAGTGAAAACGTGCCACATTGTTTAATAACGTGGAGGTGTCATTAAGATTTAACAGCACTCCCACGCATTTGCTTAAGAGCAGCGTATCTGCCTGTGGGTCGCCAACACAGGTGGTTTTGCGTATGTTCACGAACCGCAATAATGTGAACCTAGCCTCATATATCCTGAGAGAGGATTAGGAAAAACATTGCCCTTGGAGGTCATATTTTTATAATACTTCATGGAGAGCAATGTACCTTCTTGGTCCTCCTCTGGTAGGCAAATGCGATGTCCTGCCTCTGATCATTGGTGCGGTTTGTTAGAATGCTGATGATTGTTAGTTCATCCACACCTGAAATCAAATGTTATAGCATTAGTCTTGTACTGAATGCATAAT